>NC_081568.1:51662202-51906745 GCF_022355385.1 Mustela nigripes
AGGAAGCATATTGCTTCCAGAGGGAAGAACAGTTGGAAAAACCCAGCCGAGAGATTATTCGGTCTATACATTAGTTACAGATTTAAACAGTATGCCTTCTGCTTGGGTATCTACTGATATTTGAGTTTTATTCAACTTTTATTGATCATGTAATAGATGGAAATAAGAAGAATAGTAGGTGTGGATTGGAATGTGTTGTAAACTTGGACATATAAAGAAAGACTGCGAGGAGTAAATGAGAAAGGACCAACTGAATAATGAGTAGTAGTAGATGAGCAGCAGATGAGGATGAGGTTGAGATGGGAGAATTAGACATCAAATTATTTTTAAGAATTTAAAAAATTTTACATATACATTTTTTCCAGTTTTATTGAGATATGAAAACCTGCCAACAATAAAGCCGTATCCTCCAAGGCCACAGTAAACTAAAGTAAACTGGTCTGCTGCCCCTTCCAGACCAGGCATGGAACTTCCGGTTCTTCATAATCCCACCGCCCTCCTGTGCCCTCACCACCACCCAGCACACCTGCCTGGCTTCATTCACTGATATTATCATTCTCAACTTTGCTGGCATTTGGAGGCCCTTAGTCCATAACACTGTGCACATCTCAATGGAAACTGAGCCGTCAGACTCTCTGATGCAGTAACTTCTTCATAAATCTAGGTTTTAACTCTTTCTCTCTTTCCTATATTTGGGAAAATAATAACTATGTATGTATGTGAATGTTATGTAATGTGTGTATCTCTTTGCATCTCTCTCTCTCATACTATATAAAGAGAAAAAGAAAAAGATAGAAACAGATACACACATACCCAAATATATATGCATAGTTATTATCTCCTCCCATATTTCCTCCTATTTGCAGAACCTAATAAAGAGAGGGTAAACAGCATAACAAAGATGGTGGCCACATGGTTTTTTGGTCTAGAATTATAACAAGCCCATAGGTGATCTTGATTCTAAATGAACCTTCTCAACAGCTAATGGCTTCTCGCAGTGCCAGTGACACCTGCATTTTTTAAAGTAAAGAAAGGGCAAATTCACTCTTTCGGCATCCCTGGCTTTCAGGTACCTGTTTCCTTTTGTTGTTGCCAAAGGTTATTGGGACAAAACAGAAATGACAGATTGTCTGGAGACTGTAAGCTGGTAGCAGCCCACGGCAGTCCAGACAGCACCAGGGAGCAAAACTTACACAGACTGCCAGGCCCTGTGCTCTTTCATCGGGACTGCTAAAGGGTGCAGGTGGCCTGGAGATCAGGACACCCTCGTAGAACACAGGAGAAATACTGACTATTTCCTCCCCACCTGTTCCGTTTGGCTCTTCTTCATTTGATACAAATATCCTCAGGAGCAAAGAGGACCTGCTTTTAAGGAGAGGTCAAATATCCTCTTTTTTAATTCCCAAGAATAAAAATAAATGCAAACCTAAAGGGGAAAAAAGCAAAATAAAACTATAACAGCAAATAAAGCTGTTTATCAGAAGCAGGAAAGGGCAGAGATAACCACAAGGTCAAAGATTTCTATAGCTATGACAGATAGCATGGATGATTTTAACCTTTCCCTGCACGTGTTTCGTCAATTCCCTGGACCAAAACGTAACCTCCCTGGGAATATTTGTCTTACAGGGGGTATCTTGACCACTCCAAAGTCCTCTGCAACCTCTGTGGTACAACTTTTGGTTTGGATAGATTTCTAAGTTTTATTTCCTCCCATTGAATGGCAGGTTTTCCCTTCCTTATTCTCCTTATCCTCTTCTCTTGCAGCCCACACTCCATGGGACTTGCCCAGTGTTCACAGCCTCAGGCTCTGTCTGTGCCTGGGTCCTCAGGCCAAGTGAGCCCCAGTGGAGGGTCAGCATTATGCCGAAGGCAAAGCTACCATACTATTGAACTACCTGCAACCTAAGCTCTGATTGACTCCAAACACTGTGCTCCCAACCTCAGCAGAATTTCACTAAAACCACAAGAAAAACAATGAAGGGACAAAATGCACTGTGAGTTCAGAGGCAAGTGTATCAGCTGAGGTTCAGAAAATTAAGGAAGCATATAACTTCACCCACCCCAAATGGATAGTGTCTGCATAAACAGACCAAAAGTAGGCCGCATCACAAGAGCTAGAACGCAAGACAGAGGTGCCAATTCAAGAACATCTGAGTTGTGTTTGTGAGAATGATGAGAAAACAGGCTGTTTGAGATATTTTATTTTTAAATAGGGGAGCAATGATGGAAGCTTGCATTGTAAGACCATGTTCTAAAATCACGTGTCTTGATGTTGGATTTATTTCCATTCCCTTACTAAAAGGAGTCTAGTAAAGTGCAGTGCTTATGAGTAGAGATTCTGTTTTACAAAGATCAAATTCAGATTTCCTCTGGTGCTGTCTGTGTGAACAAGGATAAATTCCATATCCTCTCTAGGTCTTGTTTTCCTGATTTAGAGTGAGAATAATATGATTTAGCTGCCAAATTGACTAGAAAAATCAAGTGAAATAATGCAAGGCAAAACTAAGTACAATGCCTAGGACATAGAATTTTTCAGGAATTATAATATATTTTTATGTATTATATTAATAATTAGTATGTATTATATTATTTATTCAATAATCCAAGACTCTTTTTGGAGCATCTATTCGATTCCATTTGCTGCGTTGGACGCTAAGCATGGAATGATGAGTGAAACTGATTTCCTGTTCTCATCTCATTATCTGTTTGAAGAAAAGTGGAAATTTAACCAAAAGCTTCAATACCATATCATGCACAACGTGATTACGGTAAGTACAGAAGCCTTGAGTCTGCTGCTATAGAGTGAGGAGCCACTGGGGCTGAGGGGTTGAGGAGCTTACTAGATTCATGCTTGAGAGGTCTGGTAAGGTTTCCAAGATTTAGAGGTGATGAGCTAACAAGATCCAGGAAGGTCTTCCAAGCTGAGGCAATGGTAGCAGGTGCAGAGGCCTCACAGAGTTCAGAGTGAGCCCCGCCAAACAGTTCACTGGGAGGCCACCCATCCAGGACAGATGGGGCTCCATAACTATAACAAACACAGCAATGTTCTTTATGACTTTTTTTTTTTTTAAGAGAGAATGGGCACACACATTGGAGAGGGGAGGGGGTAGAGGGAGAGGGTTGCCCAGCAAAGAGCCCAACACATGGCTAGATCTCACAACCCTGAGATCATGGCCTGAATAGAAATCAAGAGTTGGATGCTTAACTGTCTGAGCCACCCAGGCACCTCTACCCATTTCTGAGAGAACAGAAATTATTGACTCTGCACATGGAATTTAACAGCAATTAATTGGAAGATACAGATGTTAATGTTTTGTTATAATCTGATATTAATTAATTAAATAATTTTACTTGTCAGGTTAGTAGAATGGCAGCCCAAATTGCAGAAAATTTTATGTTTCTGGAGCACAGAGAGATGAACAAGATGAAAAGAAAATCACCAAAGGGGCGCCTGGGTGGCTCAGTCGTTAAGTGTCTGCCTTTGGCTTGGGTCATAATCCCTGGGTCCTGGAATCAAGCTCTCTGCTCAGCAGAAAATCTGCTCCCCACTGCCCCCCAACCCTGCCTGCCTCTCTGTCTACTTGTGATCTCTGTCTGTCAAATAAATAAATAATCTTAAAAAAAAAAAAAGAAGAAGAAGAAAGAAAATCACCAAAGTCCCAAAACAAAAGAAAAGGAAAACATTCTAGAAAGAAAGTTGCTGCAGCATACTGACTCCAGTAGGGATTTAGGAGTTACTGATGAAAATCTATAGTCATCGCCCTATGCACCACTGTCACGAAAAGAGGAAAATGAGAAAGCAGAGCCAGGGCTCAAGAGAGTCAGAATTGAAATATAAATTAAATGTAATCGTGCCATGTATTACCACCTCTGCTCCCGTGCAACTCAGAAACCCATTTCAGCATAAACACAGTGCCATGCTGTTCCATCTGTAAGAGGTTGACCTCAAAGGGGAAAAAATAATTTATTCTCACAACCAAAGCTTACTCTTGATTAAGGGAATGTGATTGCAAGGGCAGTTTCCGCAAACCCTTGCAATTCAAATGAACTCTGCAAATTTAAAAGAATCTCATTGATCAACCTGGCACTAAACCTCTCCTTTTCTTTCCTTCTTAGTCTCTCCTCTATTTTTTTTTTATTATTGAGCTATATGTTATCATATATATAATGAAAAGCTACCATGCCACTCTCTGCTTTCAGTCTACTGATTATTGAGGCTAACAAAATGATTAAAACCCAAGAAAAAGATAAGACAGATAAGGTACCAGAAGAAATAAATACAAGAAGACAGAGTACCACTATCACCTTCAAAATGCTAGAGAAAAAACACCAACAAACTAGAATTTAGTGTGCATCCAAATTATCATTTTAAAGTGAGAGAAAAAAATAAAGACATATTTAGAATTATAGAGAATGTGGGAGTTTAGCACCAAATCAACTTTACTAAAGTAGTTATTAATCAGTGTAATCCAGAATCCAGAAGGAAAGTAAGCAATTTAAATAATGAAAAAAAGAAGCTCCTAACTCTATATAGTTTAATTAAATTTACATTCATTAGCAAAACTAAGTTCAATTAACTCCTAATTGTTTAAAAATAATATTTTTTAAAATTTATTTTGTAGAAGAACAATAGCTTCTGGGTATAATGGAGTAACTAAGATCAAATGTACCTTCTCATGGCAAACAATTAGAAAACTGGATTCCTGTCTCATATTGAGGTCTTCCATCCATTTTTAGTCTATCTTTGTGTGTGGTGTAAGGAAATGGTTTAGTTTCATTCTTCTGCAGTTGACTGTCCAATTTTCCCAACACCATTTGTTGAAGAGACTGTCTTTTTTCCATTGGACATTCTTTCCTGCTTTGTTGAAGATCAAAATCCTTGAGAAGAACACAGCAGCAACCTCTTCAACCTCAGATGCAGCAACTTCTTCCTAGAAACATTGCCAAAGACAAGGGAAGCAAGGACAAAAATGAACTGTTGAGTCTTCATCAAGATCAAAAGCATTTGCACAGCAAAAGAAACAGTCAACAAACCCAAAAGACAACTAACAGAATGGGAGAAGATATTTGCAAATGACAGATCATATAAAAGTATCCATAATCTATAAATAACTAATCAAACTCATCACCCAAAGAACAAAGAATCCAATCAAGAAATGGGCAGAAGACATGAACAGACAATTCTGCAAAGAAGACATCCAGATGGCCAACAGACACATGAAAAAGTGCTCCACATCACTGGCATCAGGGAAATACAAATTAAAACCACAGTGAATTACCACCTCACACCAGTCAGAATGGCTAAAATTAACAAGTCAGGAAATGACAAATGTTGGCAAGGATGCGGAGAAAGGGAACCCTCCTACACTGTTGGTGGGAATGCAAGCTGGTGCAGCCATTCTGGAAAAACAGTATGGAGTTTCCTCAAAGAGTTAAAAATAGAGCTACCCTATGACCCAGCAATCACACTACTGGGTATTTACCTTTTGGGTAAATAATAATACCCTTTGGGTAGTTATCCAAAGGAACACATGCACCCAAATGTTTATAGCAGCAATGCCCACAATAGCCAAACTATGGAAAGAACCTAGATGTCCATCAACAGATGAATGGATAAAGAAGAGGTAGTATATATACACAATGGAATACTATGCAGCCATCAAAAGAAATGAAATCTTACCATTTGCAACAATGTGGATGGAACTAGAGGGTATCAAGCTAAGCGAAATAAGACAATTATCATATGATCTCTCTGACAGGAGGAATTTGAGAGGCATGGCAGTGGGGGGTCATGGGGATTAAGGAGGGAAAAAATGAAATGAGATGAGATCAGGAGGGAGACAAACCAAAAGAAACTCTTAATCTCATGAAACAAACTGAGGATTGCTGGGGGGTGGGGGGGTAGGGATAGGGTGGCTGGGTTATAGACATTGGGGAGGCAGGGTATGTGCTATGGTAAGGGCTGTGAACTGTATAAGCCTGATGATTGACAGACCTGTACCCCTGGGGCAAATAATACATTATATGTTAATTAAAAAAAGAAAGAAAGGGGAAAAAAAGAAAACTGGAATAACACAAACATCCACAGTATTCAGACATACAGACAGACAAGAAAGACTGTGATCACAGAGAAAAGGGAAACAACTGAGCTGAGCCCGGTGATCATCCCAGCTTTCAGTCTTGGTACAAATACTCTAATGTTTCAGCAGACTCAAATATTCTAATGTTTCAATATTCTAATGTTTCATGGACTCAAAATGATGCTCAACATCATTACTCACCAGGGAAATGCATATTAAAACCACAACAGGGGCAGCTGTGTGGCTCAGTCAGTTAAATGTGCCACTCTTGATTTCCACACAGGTCATGATCTCAGGGTTGAGAAATCCAGCCCAACGTGTCAGCTTACACACTCAGCAGAGAGTCTACTTAAGTATCTCTCCCCCTGCCACTCCCCCTACTAGTGTGTGCTATAGACAAACAAGTAAACAAACAAAATCTTTAAAAAAAAAAAATCAAACCACAACAAATACCAACCCCTATGCACCCACCAAGGCAGCTAAAATAAAATATTGAAGATTGTGAACTCGCCATGTGATCTAGCAATTGCTCTCCCAGGTATTTGCCCAAGAGAAAGGAAAACATGTCCATGTGCAGATCTGTACATGATATTTATAGAAACTTATTTGTAATAATCAAAAGAGAGAAACAACCCAAATGCCCACCAACAAGGGAGTGGATAGTTTGTAATATATTCATTCAATAGAACATTATTTACAAATAAGTGGAACCAAGAACTAACATACATAACATCATGAATAAAAGTCAAAAATATACTGAGTGAAGGAAGACAGACAGAAGAGACTGGGCCCTGCGTGATTTCATTTATGTGAAATTCCAGAAAAGAAAAATCTAATTGAGAGAGACAGAAAACTGGTTAGTATTTGCCTGGGTCCAGGAAACTGAGATATTGGTAGAAAGTGAACTTCATTGAGATTAAACAGGCAAATTATTTCATAATTTGTTGAAACCACACACTTCCATTATTTTTAAGCTCCTATCTTAATATAGTTCACTAAAATGTGATAATGAAAAATTTAGGGAAACATTATACAGCTGATACATATATGAAAAGATGTTCAACTTTACTAGGATTTAAGGAAATGCAATAATACACTATAATCAAATTTGCGAAAATTAAAATGTCTGAAAATACCAGCTGTGGACAAGGATGTGGGGAGTCATGAAATCTCACCCTGGAGATATGGGAGTGTCAACTGATACAATGTCTGATAGATTTGGGGTATGCTGACCCCATCATGCACAATGACACAGAAACCTGTAGTCAGATTGCCTGGGTTCAAATCCTTCTCATCTAATTATCATAAACTTTTGATTCCTTATTTGTAAAGTGAGGATAATGGGTAAAACTACTTCATAAAAAAATGCTAGCATCAGATCAATTAATATATGTAATATATGTAAAGTCTTAGAACAATGCCTGGTTTGATCTAGGAAGGTTACACAGGGAATTTTAATTCTTTCAACATTTATATTTGCTTTTTACTTTGAAAAACATTTGAAGCAAATTGGGTAATGTCACATTTTGTAAACCATGTGTTGAGTCACAGATGTTTATGTTGCTCTATGTGAATGGCTCTATCTCCACCTCTACTGGAGGTTTATGTTAAAATCATAATTCTTCATGTCCTTATAAAAAGTAAGAAAACAAAGGATAGGCATATAAATGTTACAATTTTTCTTCCAATTCATTTACTCATCATATCTGTAAGTCCCAGCAGCAATTATGTTTATAGTCCCACCTCTAAGCTAACAAGACTTATTATCAGCATAGGTTTCGAGTATATTTCACATTTACAGACTTACTTTTCATTCATGTATACATACACTTGTAGTTTTACCAGATATGGATACTAAAACTGAATTTACATTACTAAATACTAATATAAAATGTTTAGTTCTTTCATTGTATTTAATATAATTTATTTTACTAAGATTTTGCCTTCATTATTTTTTGAAAATTTTCTTATTATGCTTAATTCCTCTACACTCTAGTCAGGTTTAAATGTAGAGAGCCTGGATTCAGGCAGCCAGAAGTAAGTTGCTTTTTTTATGACTTTAACTGTTGATTTAATGCATTGCTCAGAGAACCATTAAGTTCTTATCCTAGTGCTCCAGAGTCCATTATTGGTTACAATGCTTTTTTGAAAGAGCATTTTATAATTATATCATAAATTATTTCTGAACATTTTCCAGAAATCAGTGGATAAAAGTATGTAATTTCAACATTTTCTTTAGAGGAAAATTGGGTTATCAAACTGAATGATCTGGGAATTAATAAAATTAAATTAAAAATTGTTCTTTGCAAAAGAGAGAGAAAAAGTGAGAGACAGAGACACAGAGACAGAGAGAGACAGAGGGAGAGAGAAGGAGGGAAAGAGAAAGAATGCAATGAAACTAATAAAATATTAGTTTGTAACTAAAGGTTTTCCTCATAGAGACTCTCAAGAAGCTGAGATTAGAACATTTAGTTCCATCACTAAAATAAGCAATGGATGCAGCGAGAAACAAGAACAAATATTTGATAAATAGATTTTTTTTGCTAAATAGATATAAAATTTTAAGTTTATTGATATTTCCTTAAATATAAAGAGATTAAATGCTTTTTAGCTACTAGGATTTCACTTTCTTTATTTTTTTAACACACAATTAATTACAATGGGGTTTTTTATCCCCCTAAGTGGTAGCATTAGAGGTGATATTTATCATTTTTGAGATTTATGTTCTAATATAACATATTTTACTTTTGAAAAATTTACCTGGGAATCTCAAAAAAGCAGAAAGCTTGGGGTAAGAATTAAATTTGGTTGTCATGCATGCTCAACATCTAGGAAAACTCCAGTCCCTGAAATTAGCCAGTTGTTAAAGAGAATAAAACAGTATATTATAGCAACCCTAATGTGAAAGATACAAATTTAGCTTATTTTTCTGAGTAGCTGCAACATGTAATCAATCACACCATACAGCACAGTGTGAGTTTTGTAATTTGCATTTCTGAGTAGACATTTTCATGGCTGAGTGACCTAAGGTGAATTACTACATGTTTCTGTATCTCGATTTCCTCATCTTCTAAAAGGAAGTTATTAAAAGTTTTTAGTCTCATTGGTTTGGTATGAGAATTAATAAATCAACAAATCTACAACGTGGAGTGTAATGGACCAAATGTTTGCATCTTCCCAAAATTTATATGTCAAAGCCCTAACCCCCAATATGACGGTATTTTAGGTAAGGCCTTTCAGAGATAATTAGCTTTAGATGACATCATGAAAGCAGGGCCATTGTTTCACTCGCTTGCTCTCTCTCTTTCTCCACCACATGAGGACACAGGGAAAAGGCTACCATCTACAAGCCAAGAATAGGGTCTTCATCCAGGACCCCTCCCACACCATGTTGATACCCTGACCCTAGACTTCCCAGCCTCCAGAACTGTGAGAAATAAATACCTGTGGGTTAAACCATCCTATCTATGTCACTTTGTTACACTTCCCCACACAGACTGAGACATACAAGTACATAACAAGTAGTTAATACATAAATGTTAGTTTATATTATTTCATCTTTCGTTTATTGCTGAGTATGTAATTTGCACTCCAGTTTTTTTATTTCCGCACATATACTTAAATGTGAAGAAGGAAGGAGACATAGGAAATTCAAAACTGAAAGTCAATCTGGAACCTCTTACCCTCCTCCATTTTCAGGATTTACAACACAACCCTGGTCCAACATTTCACAGCCACACAAGTCGTCAGTGAATACGACCAGGATGGAACTCACGGTTACTTGCCCCAGAGTCAGCACCTTTTCCACAATACTTCTCTTACCAATCCTGAGGTACCTTTTAAAATGAATCATAGATCAGAACACCCTTCTAAGGGTGTACTTTAGAGTGATAAATATGAAATTACAATTCAATTCCCACCTCCCGTTCACCTCTGGTAGCATATTGGAAACCTTTTCTCCAGAGAAATTTGATTGTTCCAATACAAAGTCAAGTATCTAGAGACCCTAAGAATTTTTTCTTATGGAATTTCTGACACATGACCATTTATTTATTTATTTTGTTTGTTTGTTTGTTTTTATTTGTTTATTTTTGACATTTGAGAGACAGCTGTAGCTTCAGGCGGAAGCACAGGCCATTTGGACATTTCCTGTCTCTTATTTCTGCTGGGGTAAGTCTTTCGACTGCTCTAGCTGTCCATTAGTCTGCTAACTTTTCATCATCCCCATGCCTGTTCAGTTCAAGAAGGCATCATTCCTCACCTGCAGTATCCTGATAGCCTCCTTAACTGGGCTTGCAGCCCCCAGAATGGTCTACGTTTGGGGACTTTGTGTGCTGTAGCTACTGACTCCTTCAAAATATGAGTCTGCCTCTGCAATTGTGATATATTGACTGCCATTTCTACAACAGCCGGAAAGCTTTTCTAAGCCCATGTATCATTTGTCTCTGCTTGATTGTTTGCTTTTTGCTTTCTTTCTTTTCCTCATTTGAAAAAGTAAAACATGTCTATTACAGAAATACAGACAGCAGATTATGAAAAGAAAAGAAAGATTACATATACCTGCACCATTCAGATCAAGGTGAGTCACTTTGAACACTTTGGCATGCATTTTTCCAGTAAAGCCAGGTTTTTGACTTTGCCTTTCTACCTACACTAATTGGGTCACAAGAACATTGTTTACTATGAAGTTGTTTTGATCTCATTGTCCATTAGTTTTTCATTTTGAAAATAGCAATGATGGGGCACCTGGGTGGTTCAGTGGGCTAAGAGTCTGCCTTCTGCTTAGGTCATGATCCCAGTATCCCAGTGTCCTGGGATGGAGCCTTGCATCAGGCTCTCTGCTCAGCAGGGAGCTTTCTTCTCCCTCTTCCTCTGTCTTCTACTGTGCCTACTTGTGCGCTCAATCTCTCTCTCTCTCTTTGTCAAATAAATAAATAAATAAATAAATCTTAAAAAAAGAAAAGAAAAGAAAACAGTATGGACATGTCAAGTACAGAATTCAACGTGGTCAGCAACATCAAAAAACTACTACTGTGATAATATCTATCCATCTTGAATCAACAGTTCAGCACTGAAATAGATAATTTGCTCATAATTTTGTAAATTAGCTAAGAAATAAAATACAAATCATAAATCTTTTATTCAGTTCATAATCCATATAACTACATAAGAACATCAATCTACAATAAAATAAAGAATAGGTGCCCTGCAGGCAGTTAAAATTTTACATAGATGAGAAAATTTCAATACCACTTAGAAGTTATACTAACTGACAGTAAAAACTTTGTAGAAAAAATCAACAGGCACTAAAACTTACAGTTTCTAAAATTATTTGGTAAAAATTTTATTGCTTAAATTTGGTGTAAGAGTCCATTCTTACTGACAAAGCATGACTTCAACTTGACTTCTCTGTGGTTTGTTTTCTTATCAGACTATTGTCCTATCAGTTTCATTTTTGGAATATGGGTTACAAAGAACTTAAAAGAAACAAAACCACAAGAACTACAGTTAGCAAGATTCAAAATAAATAAAAATTCATTAACTTAAGTAAATCTTCATTGTAAAATGTATCAGAAAAAAACTGTTCCTTTGACAATTATGCTTAAATGGCCCTATTCATAATATTGATCATAGAAGTACATTTGTTTAATTGCAAGAATATCAGAAAACATCTTTTGGTAAAAATCCACGAGTGTTGGTATAATTTGGTTAAAATATTCCCTAACGAACTGAGAATTAATAAGGTTCTGGGTTGGGTACCTGAGTGGCTCAGTCAGTTAAATGGCCGCCTTCAACTCAGGTTCATCTCAGGGTCCTGGGATTGAGCCCTATTTCAGGCTACCTGCTCAGCAGGGCATCTGCTTCTCCCTCTCCCTCTGCTGCTCCCCCTACTTGTGCTCTCTCACTCACTCTCTCTTTCTCAAATAAATGAATAAAATCTTAAAAAAAAAATAAAAAGGTTCCTGGGTCAACCGAATGGAAACAAAATGGTGGGATCACATTTCATACACCTCTTATCCCCCACACATGCTAGATGGAAAGCATCACGCGATGCATTTTACTGATCTCTAATTTTCTATAACGAAGAATTTGAAATAGTTAAAATCATTAAATATAATTACAAATCTAATTTATTTTGTGTCCAAACTTACTTATTCTCAACTGAGGAATTTTTATTCAAAATACTGTCATATTTTTCATCTTAAAAAACAAGAACCCCTTGCAGCTTGAGAATGAAACAATGACTAATGCTGGTGAAACACTCTGTGTCCTTGTGGGCTCACATTCTCATAATTTGTTATAAACAAAAGCTCTATCATACTCCTGATACATTTCTTCTATTTATAACCATTCAAGTCTCTAGACAGACCTGAGCTTAAGCCTAGCTCTGCCAATTATTAATGGCAGGATCTTTTTTAAGTTACTTAGTCCTGATAGTTCAAAGTCCCTCAGTGCAAAATTGGGGAAATAATCTTACCATATCTTTTGTGTTGTTGTGTTGGACCAATGGTCATTCATAAAACCACTTAGCATTGTTCTTGGTGCATGGTGCATATGTAATAAATATCGAGTTATTATTATGGTCATTGTCTTTAATAAATTTAAGATTAATTCCTAAAGCCACATGATGTGCTCTTTTTGCGGTGGCTTTCAACTAGAAGCTTAAGAACAAAGTGGTTGAAAGGTTAGGAATAAATACAAAACTTAAAGTAAAAGTCAAGCATCACAAAAGACACATAAAATTGCCATGCAAATATCAAATTATTTGTGTAATAGTATAATACTATTTGTAGTGTATTTCATATTTTTTTCAAAATGTGTAGGTAAATAATTAACTGCATTTAAGGCAGTACAGAAAAGTGTCTTCCAAAAGACAATGGCGAAAATAAAATACAACCTTCAATATCGACATGGTCTCTATATCACTTTAAGACAGCTGAGGGAGATTCTTTATGCATGTTACTATAACCTGTGTGCATGAAGAAGAGGTGACATACTGCCAGCATTTTCAGGATATCCATTTCATATTTGAAGTGTTAGGTATATTTCTGTTCATTTATTTGTTTGTTTTTACACATTCTCCTTGGTAGCTAAATCTAATTACACTTAACCATGCCTGTGTTTACTCAGATTCACACTAAAGAATAACCTTAATCAAAAAAGGATCATTCACACTTTTGAACCTTGATTAGGAACATTGAAAAATAACATTTTAAAGATTCCCAAATGCAGAATATGTAAACCATTCAGTAATTGTTATCACATAATCTAAAATAAACTATGCTCAGTGTCAAGTGAAAAAAAAAGGCACATGGGAGAATACTGTGTTTAATCAATATGGCAGGAAACATATTATTTTCTGCAGTAATTGCACTTCCCATGCAAAAACATAATATTAAAACATATTCTATCAACAAATTATGTTAAGCCACATGTACTTTTTATAAAAATTTAATGAAGTAGAAATTGCTGTTTAACTTCCAATTGGCTTGTCTTTTGAATTGTTCAAAGGAAAAAATAGCAGAGAATAATTTAAGTATCATCAGTGTTCAGGGTTATCTTCCATTCAACCACTAAAATTGGGTACCTGTAAAAGATATCAATGATATGTATATATCTTATCAAATATATCTTTTAAGGTATAAATGTAATCAATGCTATTATTCAATGCTTATCTCTTACTTGGTGAAAGATCAAAGACATGGAAAAATAAACCAGAAGTAGAATACTTTTTCTTTTTCCCAGCTGTCTTACAAATAGCTAATGGATATAGTACACTTAGGCCCAAATATATGTAATTTTGCAATATTTTTATTTTTTTATTCTTAACTTGAATTTCATGGAATAACAACACATATATTAGCCAAAATAAATGTTTACAGTATAACATCCTCAACCTCTTCATTTTGCAGGTGTATTGATTCTAAGAGTTTCAGTTTAAAAATCACTCAATGTTTTAAAATGTTATTTATATATATAATATATCTTTGCAGCATAGTTTCCTTTTTTGAAAATTTTTTTATTAACATATAATGTATTATTAGCCCCAGAGGTACAGGTCTGTACATTGTCCGGTTTACACACTTCACAGCACTCACCAAGCAGCATAGTTTCTAATCACAAAATATTTTAAAACTCTGAAAGTCCACCACTATGGACTTGAGGAAATAAATTATGATATATTATTACAAGTGAAGAATATATCATCATTAAGAAAATAAAGTATATCTACATGATCTAAATGTGAGACAATCTCAGATATATATATATATATATATATATATATATATATTTTTTAAAGATTTTATTTATCTATTTGAAAGAGAGAGAGAGTGAGAAAGCATGAGAGGGGAGGCCAGAGGGAGAAGCAGACTCCCCATGGAGCTGGGAGCCTGATGTGGGACTTGATCCCAGGACTCCAGGATCATGACTCGAGCCAAAGGCAGTCACTCAACCAACGGAGCCACTCAGGAGCCCTCAGATATATTTTTAAATGATAGTAAGTTGTGTAAAAACAGGTGGAGTTGAATACCAATGTGATTAATAAAGAAATGTACACACACACACTTATAGAGATACTGTAGATTAATTGATGGCAAAAATTTCTCTAGAAGAATTAATGGCAGTGGGGTGGGAAACAGTTTACTCTATACACTTTTATACATTTAAAATTTTTTATCTACACAAAAAAATAAATAGCCTCTTCTTTTTAAGAAAAGAATATCTAGCTAAAATATTGGTGCTTAAGTATTTTGAGCAACTATAATATCTGAAAAACAAGTTACTGGTGCAATCATGTTCAGAACTAAATTCCAAACTGATCATCCCAAATAACTTCTACCAAAGACAATAAAAGATATATAGCTTACATAACATATATTGTGTAATTGGAATTTACTAAGAGAGTAGAACTAAATGTTTTCACTAAAAAAAATGAAAAGTGTAAATATGTGAAATGATGGATGTATTAATTATAACTCAGTAGGGGAACCCCTCCCAAAGAGTGTGTGTGTGTGTGTGTGTGTGTGTGTGTATAAACATATATATATATATCAGATCATCACACTGTATTCTACAATCCTACAATATTATTTATCATTTATACCCAAATACAGAAAAACTACATTAAAATTTTTTTTTTACATTTTAAAAATATTTAAATGAAGGTATATAACATTACAGATAGAAGTATTCCTATAATCTTGATAAAGAAGCTAGCTATTATGATGAAGTTAGGAAACTAGCAATGCTAGTTATAAAATTGTAAGATATTATTACTATGTTAGTGATAATCGATTATTCATATTGAAAGGCTACCATATGCAATAGATTCATTATATATGAGGCGGACAAGGATGCAGCCAAAAAGCTCTAATATGCTGACATGACCCAATTTATTCAAGGTCACTCAACCAATCTGTGTTAAAATCAGAAGTGAAATACAGCTCATAATGGAGCCCTCATTTCACTAGACAGCACTGTCTGATAGAAGCGGGTGGCATTCATCATGGTGACACATTACCTGTAGGCTGCACCAATGAAGTGAGACATCCATAATAAAAGAAAAGTAGTAAAAAAAATAGAGACAGAAAGTCCATTTATTCAAGTTAAAGAGTATTCCCTTTCTGCAGTAGTTCCAGATTAACCAGTATACTCATTCTGTCCCATGGACCTATTATAATAAGTAGGAACAAGATAGAAAAGCAGTATTTGGGATTAAAAAAAAAAAAAAGCATCTGGAGTGACATATGAGTTTCAGACTCCATCCCTTTCCCTTTAGTCCTCTGACAGAATTTGTGGTCAACACTAACCAAATGCAAACATACTTTATAAAGTCACTTTCTCAGCTCTCTATTGTTTGTTCTCCTTAGTTATTATGATTAAAATGCATTTTCAGAAACAGAAATGTATAAAAGGTATTCAAACCTGACTTATGGTCCTCTAAATATGGCTCAAACCTTCCCTTACAACATTATTTATCTGCAAAAATCAAATGCAATTTTATTAAATGGATGTATATTTTGCAGCTCACAATTTTAAGTAAGTTTGAACAGTAATTGCATTTCCCAACAGTCTCCTGGGAAGAAATAAAATATGATTTTTTTTCCCTGACCTCCAACTGCAGGAAAATTACTTCATTATTACTTTACTCTATAATAGACTGTCTCTATAATACTTTACTTTGATGTTACATAATCTGAAATATTTTTACAAATAAATGAAAAACTTTTCTTCAAAGATAACTTTCTATATACACACACACACACGCACTCCCCAAAATGAAAAAATTATATCAAGTAAGTATTTAAAAAAATTATATCAAGTAAGTATTTAAAGATGTAGACAAAATTCCTCTGAATTGTCTCTTTTTTCAGGTTAATTCTCTTGAACATTTGGTAGCTCATCTATAGATACACTGGCTTTACCAAACCATCTTGGAATATAATATCCAGTACCCAGAGCAAAGAATTGTCTTCTCCATTGTGCTGCCCTATTTATTTATTATTTACATTTATTATTGCAAAGGAGGTCACAACTCTCTTTTTTAGGTACTTTCTACTATTAGCTAGTATTGAATTAAAATTCCTACATTTTTTGTACCCTTATTTCAATGAGCAACTAACTTGTTCTTGTGAATTTCCTTTTGGCAAGCAAGCATACATTTGTATTGTCACTTAATATTTTTCTTCTCAAAATTATTTCAACCTCTCAAGGACTTCTTTGTATCTGATACTGTAATTGATCATTTTTGTTTCTTTACAATATGTCACCTCAGAATTAGATAGGCAAGCTATCAGTGTCCTCATCCAAGTCATTAATAAAATTTTGAATGTGCAAGAGCAAAAGAAAATGCCATAACATTCCAACTTGACATTGACATATATCATCATTTTTAGACTGTGATTCCACCCCTCTCCATTATTAGCCGTGATATATTTTTATACCTGGTCCAGTAACATCTCTTAGAACCCTATCAAACACCTCACTGAAATGCTGAAGCACTATGACTTCCAGTCTATGAACACTCGGTTCAGGGACAGGTACAACAAATAGAATATTCACTTAGGTCACAATAAATACCTTAACATGCATGACTGTCACACACACACACACACACACACACACACTCTTACTTATTCTAAGCAATATTATTAAAAAATGATACCACATATAATAATCCTTTTTAAGAGACTCCTCACTCTTACTTTTCTGCATCATCTACTTATGTCCTTATTTCTACGCCTCATTTCCTTTCCACCAGAATTCTGGATCTCACACATTAGTTAAACTAAAAAAAAAAAAAAAAAAATAGATATCACAGTAATAGAAGTTGCCAGCTTTTTAGTTTTCTAAGTAAAGAGAATATAAATAAAATAACTCATTTATTATTGTTCTCAAAGAAATCATTTTTTTAAAATATGAGTTTATTTTTTAGAGAGAGTACACGAGTAAGAGGGGCAGAGGGAGAGGGAGAAAGTCTCAGGAAGACTCCATGCTGAGTGCAGAGCCTTATGCAGGGCTCGATGTCATGACCCTGAGATGATGACCTGACCCAAAACCAAGAGTCAGTTGCTTAACTGATGGCACCACCAACGTGCCCAAAAGAAATAATTTTTATCATTAGAATAAGAAGGACATAACTCAGAAATTTAAAAAACAATTTAATTACATTTACCTTTATGAAAACTGACCACATTTTCTTATTTACTTTTTTCACTGGCCGAGAAAATATTTCCACAGGCTATCTTCTAAAGGCCACTGATGTACTGATGTACTGATGTACTGATGTACTGTTCTCAGTAGACTAAAAAAGGAAATTCTCCATTTACTCAATATACATACAGAAAAAAGTGCTATGTGTCAGAAATTGTGATAGGTGTGCCAGGGGTAGAACATTTCTTTAAGATATGCTTAACTGAGGAGAAATGACAGGCCAACAGAAGGATAATCAATTCTGGTACAGACTGTTGGTAAGTGTTCTAAACAGGATCAGGATAGGGTGCTGAGAAAACATGGAGTGAGGGCTACCATGTTGATCTAGAATGAGCTAAAAGTCTTCCCAGAGAAAGTGAGGGTTAAGTTAAAGGCTAGGCAATTGACAATGATAATGACTACAATTAGCATGATATTAAGAGCAGTAAGGAAAGAGGGTAAGAGGGAGAGGCATGCTGTTCAGATAATAGAAGCAAGTAATGAGGCCAGGCATTGAGAACAAAATTGAAATTCTACAGTCACTAAAAGTAGTTTAGCATAAAGCGCAAAATCCAAGTAACTGACCCAACATGAGAGATATTATTAGATTATTAACGATAACAGTGCTTACTTTCTAATTAGTTTCTACATGATGCTTTATAGCCATTTATTTAAATTAATATCATTCTTCCTTTTTCTTATATTTAACAAGCACTTTTAAAGCACTTACATTTACCAGACTTTCTTCTCAGTAAGAGAAAGGAGAGACTAATTTAATCCTCACAATATCTATGTATATTATTTTCCCCATAATATTTATGGGAAAACCAATCCATATAGACACTACATAACTTACTCAAGTGATAGAACTGGTAAGTAGCAGAATTTGGCGTCAACCCCAATCTAGCTCCCGAATCTATGCTCTCAAATACGACATTATGCATATGAAATATATAGTATCTCCATTTTATTTTTTTTAAGATTTTATTTATTTATTTGACAGAGAGAGACAACAAGAGAAGAAACACAATGGGGGGAGTGGGAGAGGGAGAAGTCGACTTCCCACTGAGCAGGGAGCCCCATGCGGGGCTCAATTGGGGGCTGCATCCCAGTAACCTGGGATCGTGACCTGAGCCACCCAGGCGCCCCAACCAGGAGCTCTTTTTTGTTGTTGTCGTTGTTTAATTTTTATTTCATGTTATTTTATTTTATTTTCAGTGTTCTGAGATTCATTGTTTATGCGCCACACCCAGTGCTCCATGCAACACTGGCCCAAGATTACACTGTGTCTCTCTGTCAAATAAATAAATAAAATCTAAAAAATTAAAAAAAAAATCACTGGACCAAGATTACAAGGACAAGAATTCATGTCTACCCTACCTCCTGTTCTACAGCTGAAAGAGCGTGACTGTGAACATTCTGAAGCCAGACTGCCAGTGTTCCTATCTCAACTCTACTACTTATTAACTACTGCTTATTAACTGCATTACTCTGGAAAACTTCTCTTGCTTTCTTATGCATCAGTTTCTCCATCTATAAGGTATGCAATTGTAAAATATATGCCATATAAGGTCACAGATAAGAATTAAAGGACGACTACTTACTTCTAAAATACTTCAGAAGAGAGCATAATTGATAACGCCCAATAGGAATCATCTGTTACTATATTGTTTTACATGGCTTCCTGGCAACAGCGGGCTCGGAAAGCATTTGTCATGATCAAACAGGATTTCACAGATACGTGTTCAAAGAAAATACTTTCTGTTTGTTTTACAAAACCCCACCTAACCAGATCAAATGAGCGAACTAATCCTGTAACTTTCTAGGGCACAATTAGACCACTGATAGTTTTAATATTAAGTTAATCATTCGTTTTAAATGTTTTGTTTTCCTTGTTATGGAAAGTTTAGATTTAGGACGTACAGGCACTGGTTTTAGCTAATGGGAAAATTAAAGGGATTCATTGGCTTTGTTGCTGAGTGAGCCTTTTTGAGAACTGGCTTTCTGTTGAAAAAGAAGCCAGTAAGCCCATTTAGAATGGTATGACCTGTCAGCTGAATGTACCATTTGTTGACTTCAACAATGGTATCTACCATTGGCTTTTTTTCTTTATTTTAAGGCTCCTTAAAGAAGATAAGTACAACAGAATTTTGGCTGAAATTTAGTGGGGAAAAATAAGATGAATTCCTTACAATGAAAATGAAATTTTCAGGTATAATTAATTCTCTAACCCAACCTATAACCTCATAAAGTTGTCTTTTGCACATTTTGCAGTTCAGTAAAAGAAAATTCATGAGTGTCTACTGTATGTGAGGCCTTTTCAAAAATCTGCTGAATTAAGACTACCATATTGTGTCACACCATGTATCACACTGTGCTTCTGGTACAATCGTGTATCAGGCACCAATCATACACAGAACAACAAGAAATGGTTCCTGCCCTGAAGGAATAGTTATGTTTTGGTTATCTAATAATTCCAAAATTTAAATGACCACTAAACCTGATATTTACCATTGATATTTATTCTATCAACAACAGTCAGAATATTTACTGGTTGCTTTCCTATTAGTACCTAATGAATATTTATCTTCCCCTAAAAGGAAAAGGGAGCATAGTAAGATACGTCCATTGACATTTTGTTTATGGAGATCTCTCTTTCAAATTAACAAGTAGATATTTTAAAACTTGGTAGCAGGCATTTGGCCTTTCTTGATCCAGAATCAAGAATTATTACTCATAATTGATACAATTCTTAGTGGAAGAGAAAATTGATTACCTCCACTTTTGTATGAGTAAATGTTTTGTATTTACAAAACAAAACTTATTCTCAATTAGAACAATCAGGTAAGTCCTTTCCAAGGTGAAGTATAGCTAAATGTAAGAATTAGCATTGTACAATGTTCAATAGAATATCCCAGATAAAGTCCTTGTTCTTAAACAATAGTGGTGCTATTGATTTCTGCACTAACATTTTTTTCCTGTACATAAAAAAGAAAATAGTCATTAGCATATTCTGAATAAAATGCTTATTTGTCCATCCAGTATAAAGTAAATGTCCTCATTTTTTTATGTCTTTTTGCTCTCATTGACAGGAACTGCCATTAAAGAATATTTCATAGTTATTGGAACTAACCCTTCTTTTTATTTCCCCAAAGCAATTTGTTTAGAAAGTGTATCAAGAGGAATTTCTTTTTTAAAAGGAGAAACACAAAAACATCTCAATGAATTAGGAAGATAAATAATCATTATCCATAAAGATGGAAGTCAAGATATGCCATTTTACTAATTGTACATAACATCCCTGGTGCTAGTCTAGAAGAGAAATAGTTCATCAGCTTAAATTAAGACTGTGCTTGTCCCTCTACAGAGTTAGTGAGTGGAAACAGGCACAATGCATTTGACCTATAGTTAGTCAGGAGATCCTGAAATTTTATTATGAGCTCCACATCAAATTTAACAGGACAGTCATTTAGGTTTCAATCAAAAGTATGTGCTCTCTGAATACTGATTTTTTTTTAACTTGGAAAAGGAATATTTTATGCATGAATTGCTATGGTATGACTTAGTTGAGAAAATACCATGATTATCCTTTTTTTTTTTTTTTTTTTTTACTGTGATCATCTTAAGATAACATTTAATCAACTCCCTTTCTATTAAAAGCAATTGTGTTTCTATATCCAGAGAAATAACTGGACAGTTTTCTTCACGATTAGAACTGGAAGTTTTTTCTCTAATATTACAAAAGAAATGTTGGTATTGCTCCTAACCATTCCACTAACTACAAATAGGAAGAGTCATGAGTTTTTACTAGTTACTCACTTTGACCTTCAATCAGTCACCTCCATTAGGAGGAGCTCTAGCAATATTCGGCCCAGCTGGGTTTAACTTGACAAGCCCAGAGATAGTCATTTTCTAGTGCTACAAAACACAGTGAACTTCAAAAATCAGAACACATGCATTTTCTGTGCTTTCCTTCTCCATGTAACAGCAAAGTGCTTTGTGGGTTTTTTGTTTTTGTTTTTGTTTGTTTGTTTGTTTTTTAATATATACATCTAGGGTCCACATGCTACTTTTGTTCTGTTGATACATGCAAAAAGCCTCTTCAAGAATATTGGCTCAATAACCGAGTCTATTTTTTTTAAGCACTTAGAGATGGTGCTGGAAGAATCAGAAGAAATATTAGGGACCTTAGAAGCCATTAAGTAAGCAGGGAAGAACTTACTCAAATTCTTAACCAAGTGTAATTTAATAATTAATTTCTTTTTTTCCCCTAAGATTTTATTTATTTATATGACAGACAGAGATCACAAGTAGGCAGAGAGGCAGGCAGAGGGCGGGGATGTGTGTGGAAGCAGGCTCCCTGCTGAGCAGAGAGCCCAAAGCAGGGCTTGATCCCAGGACCCTGAGATAATGACCTGAGCCAAAGGCAGAGGCTCTAACCCACTGAGCCACCCAGGCTTCCCATAATTAATTTCTGATGTACATATTATACAATAATAACTACAGTATTTGGAATCCTTACCATGTACTGGGACTGTTCTAAGAATTTGCTATAGCTTATCCAATTTTTTTTTAACATTTTATGTATCTATTTGACAGAAAGATAGCACAAGTAGGCAGAACAGCAGACAGAGGGAGAGGGAGAAGCAGACATCCTGATCAGCAGGGAGCCCGATGCGGGACTAGATCCCAGAACTCTGGGATCATGACCTGAGCCAAAGGCAGACAATAACCAACTGAGTCACCCAGGTGCCCCTTACCTAATTTATTTTTAAATAAATTGTGGTGTAACTAAAATAGAAAGTTTAGTAACTTGCACAGATGACACAGCTAAAAACAGGAGAAATTTGGCTTTCATCAAGTGGCATTATTTATTATTCAAAAATGTTCACAAAGGTTTTTGTTTTTTTTTTTTTGCCCACACCTTTCCTATCGTGTCATTTTTTTCCCACTCTAATAATCAAATGAGGAAACATAAAAAGAAATTGGAAAAGTTAGCTTGTTGCTATTGTTTTCATTTTTGATGCTAAGAGGTATCTGATTTGTCATCCTTTTTTCCAATAAAATGTTTCATTCTTTAATATCCAAGGTTGATTATGAGCAAATCTTTAGGTTCATTAAGTTTCAAAACTCCTAAGAGTGGGTTTTCCAGTTCATAGGATAATGGCAGCTAATTAAAATCTGTTTTTTCAGGTACAGACAGATCCATAAGAAGAGATTCTAACCAAAAACAGAAAACAGAAACCCATTCATACTGTATAATCACAGCATATAGGGTAGCACTGCTCTCAATTTCCACGTAAGTGGGAAGACGAATTCCTAAGCTTGGCACAGCCTGCTGGGGAGCTGGTGCTGAGTGGGGCCCAGTGATGATGGAAGACAGGTGAAGGCATGGTGGGGTTCTTGTAGAGCATGGAATCATCCAGAATACCAGAGGCCACTTAGGGCAAGGAAGGTTTTGGAGAAAGGCATAGGCCTTTGGAATGCTGAGGCCTGCGTGACCACTCGGCCATAGGAATGTCTAGGGGAGTTGCCTTCCCCAGAGCTTTCTTAGCCAGAATGGCAGCCCTGGGATCTAAGCAGTGTAGGCATTGTCCCTTAGGTTGTGTTTAGCAGAACTTGTAGAACACGCAGATTAGCATGCTGTATCTTTCCTACTAGCTTCAGTAAGACCCCTTGTCACACATCACGTGCTTGAGAAACAGTGATAAGGATTTGTGATTATCCGGAAGGACCAGTAAAAGCAGCAGCAAGGAAGAGCAAGGGTCTTCGACTCTGAGCATTGACCCTCTTGCCTTCCCCTCTTTCTTACAGCAGAGTTTGGAGTAATCTTTCATCCGTTGGTACAGGGATCGCTGGTCATTCCCGGCAAAGGTACTCCCTACAAGAGAAAGACACACCTGAGTGAGGAAGTTATAACACACCAAGAAAGCATGAGATCAGAACATGGTCTCCAGGGAAATCAACAGAAGGGGCCTCAAAATTGGCCAGAACAATAAATGACCATTTTAAAAGAGTACTGCTTCTGATATATCTTAGAAACTTCAGGTAAAGGGAATGAATAGAACAAAACAGGTGGCAGAAATTAACGTTCCTGCAGAACAAGGTGAATTACAAGCCTCAGCAAGGAGTTCAGCTGTTGTGAGTATGAAGTTCCTTTTAGGCCCCTAGAACATAGAACTCACACAGTTCTGCTAATCCCATAATGGGCATACCTGCTGTTACAATCTTTAAAATGGAAAGAAAAACTAAGAAGCAAATGCCTCATCTCCTCTTAGGGGATAGAAATACTTTTTTATTAGACATTTGCTCTAATTAAATTATACATTGGTAAGTGTAAGTGTTTTAATTAACTTATGGGGGAGTCTTAAGTCTACCGGGCTTTTTACCTTCTGCTCTTTACCGTGAGTCCCACAACTCTGCCCTTTATTTCATCAGTGATCCATCAGTTTATGAACAAACACATGGAGGCTCTCAAAAAATATATGTTGTGTTAAAAATTGAGAGTTAAAAAAAGCTCCTATAGAACAAAATTGAATCACAAAATCAAACAGCCTACCAAATATTCTCTTCTGAAAGAAACATCACCTATTAAAGATACTGTACTTCTGCTACACAGCAGATCAGGGCACTTCTAAAATAAGAAATCCAGTAAATTACCCTAACTTTGGCTTCCTATCTGCATGTGTTTGTTTGTTTTTCTCATCCAAGAAAATCTGTTGTTTTAAAATTGACAGGAAATATCAGGCAACATTTACACAAAGTTACAGTAAGAGGGAAACAACCTAATGGAAGGATTTAGTTGCAAGCAATTTACTTGAGATTTGATCCAAAGACAGATGACAAAAACGGGGAAAAATGAGGCTCTGAAAGCCTGTGCAGAGCATACATTAGAACTATCCCACTGAAGAATGTAGGAGCAGATTGATTGATCCACCACCTCTGTCCTTCACTGGTTTAGGGTAACTCCTGGGGCAGTAACAATTCCAGCCTGTTCTGTGTCCAGAATGCATATGCCTATAGACAGTGAACATTCTCAAATGGAAAATTCAGACTTATTGCCAGTTTTGATTGAGGAGATGAGTGCATTTAGAAAGAATATGGAAATTAGAACAAAGCTGTTCTGTAGACCTTCCCACAGCCCTTACATATGAGCTTCATGTTTTACAACTATATGCTATCAAGTCAACAACAAAATTCTCTTTCTCCGTGTGTAAGAGTGTGTACTCTCATACACACAATTATTAACTTGTTTCCAAATATGATTTTTTAAATTTTATTTCTTTATTTATTTGTTAAAGATATTATTTATTTGACAGACAGAGATCACAAGTAGGCAGAGAAACAGGCAGAGAGAACCAGTAGGCATAAGAGATGCCATGACACATCATCTTTGAAGATCCTGGACATCTTTGAAACCTTGTAAGCCTCTTCAATCATATATAAACATTGAGAATGTCTTTGATTCTTGTCTAACTTTTCACAAAATCAAGTAATTCTTTCCATCCTCACTACTATAGTTCTATAGGATGGATTACTAAACAGCCTTTTGACTCTACTCCATAATGCTGACTTTATCTTCTCCAGGTGAAGCTCCATAGTTATTATTTGTTCTAAACTCCAAACCAGAGACGCCTGGGTGGCTCAGTCCCTTAAGAGTCTACCTTTGGCTCAGGTCATGATCCCAGCATTCTGGGATCAAGCCCCACATCAGGCTCCTTGTTCAGTGGAGATCCTGCTTCTCCCTTTCCTTCTCCCTCTACCTGCTGTTCCCCCTGTTCGTGTGCTCATGCTCTCTCTCTCTCTCTCTCTCTCTGTGTGTGTGTCAAAAGAATAAATAAAATCTTTTTTTAATTAAATTAAATTAAATTGTAAAACTCCAAACCAACCAGATATCTTTCCTCTTTCTATAACACTCCAATTCCCACGGACGGGGTTTTATCCCCCTCTCTGGGCCATTATGCATGTTCTTCTCTTAGCCTGAAACATTTTCTCCAGTTTCTCCATGTGGAAAACTATCTTTCTGGGGCGCCTGGGTGGCTCAGTTGATTAAGCCACTGCCTTCGGCTCAGGTCATGATCCCAGGCTCCTGGGATCGAGTCCCACATCGGGATCCTTGCTTGGCAGGGAACCAGCTTCTCTTGCTGCCTCTGCCTGCCTCTTTGCCTGCTTGTGTGTACTCCCTTGTTTTCTCTCTTTCTCTCTCTCTCTCTCTCTCTGGCAAATAAATAAAGTCTTAAAAAAAAAAAAACTTTATCTTTCGACATCAGCCCATTTGTCTCTTCCTTTCCTGTCCTACTGCCAACCTCTGTCAAATGACCATCTATGTGCTTCTGTGGTGCCTGTATTTCCCCATCACTGTCATAGCCCTTTTATCTCTCTTCCCCCACTAGACCATGAGCCCCTTGATGGGAGAGACTAGTCTTTCTTATTTACAGTTTTATTCCCTATGCTTTGTAGGAACTTTAAATTTTGTTTGGAGTCTACGAGGCCACCAGTGTGTAATGGTGTCCTAAATGAGTAAATGACTATACATTTAAAGATTGAGTGCTTATTGAATATCAGGTACTGGGAAACCCAAGTCTCAAATGTCCAGTGGATATTTGGTTAGAAGTGTATAATAAATGTAAGGGCAGATGAAAGAGTTACTGAACTGGAAAAATGGTGTATTAAAAGATTTGCTCCATATCACTGGAAATTTACTTGAAGCTAAAAAACACAGTAGATAAGTTAATATTAATTAAACTACTTTCTGGTACACTAGATTTTAATTACATTTTTTTCTTGTCTGTTAATTTGTCCTCGTCTATCATCTTTTGCTCACCCCAATTTTTTTGCTACCCAGTAACCATTACAGTCCTCAATAACTTACAATGTGTCTTGTGATACTAACTTTGAATTTAACAAGGCTGTGTTACTGAACATCTTTAATTAAATATTAATCCCTTTAATGGTTGGACATATATAGAAAATCAAACATCTGGGAGAAAAATATGGGCCTTTTAAATTTATTAAAATGAAGTGCACATGAAGAGATAACTTTACTCAAATCCCAAAACCTCCAACCCTACATGCATATATACCACCACAACCCACAGTTTTGGAAAAAGCAATCCTTTGTTGGTTTTGCTAGAAAGTTTTTGCTGAAAACCCTCAAAGGATATCTCAGTTGTAAGGATTACGTAAGTCACAGTAGCATGCCCTATACCCCTAACTGTTGTCAATTTACATTGTAAATATTTCAGCATTTTTTATCTAATATCTATACCTTGATTCTTTTTTTTTTAAAGATTTATTTATTTATTTTGGAGTTAGAGCGTGCCTGCGTAAATAGGGGGGAGGGGAAGAGAGAAAGGGAGAGAGAGAATCTCAAGCAGACTCCCTGCTGATCATGGAGCCCAATAGGGCTCCATCTCATGACCTTGAGATCATGACCTGAGCCGAAATCAAGAGTCAGACACTCAACCGACTGAGCCACCCAGATGCTCCCTTTAATTCTTTATTTAACTTTTTATTTTGAAGTAAGTACAGATTCATGGAAAATTGAGAAACAGCATAGGGAGGTCCTATGTGCCTATTACCCATTATCCCTAATACTACAATATTAAAACTAAGAATGTGACATAACTACAATGTGTGTATATAGTTCTTTGTCATATTATCACATAATTTATGTAACCACCACCACACACAGTCAAGACACAGAAGTATTTCAGTGCCACAAAGATCTCCCTATTATTAACCTTTCCCAGTTACACCAACCCTTCCACTCCACTATTCTCAAACTATGGTCATGACTCTGTTTTCTTCTATATAATTTTGGAAATTTCAAGAATATTATATAAATGAGATCATAGAGTATTTGACCTGTTGAGATTGTCTTTTTTTCCCACTCAGCACAAGTGAAATAATTTGTTATTTTTTTCTTGCTGAGTTGTATTCCGAGTAATGGATGTACCACAGGTTGTTTAAATATTCACCTATTGAAGGCATTTGTGTTATTTCCAGGTTTTTACTATTATATGAAACTGCTAAGACAATCTTGCACAAGTTTTTGAGTAGACATCAGTTTTCATTTTTCTGGGATAAATGCCCAGGAATGCTATTGTGTTGGAGGGGTGATCCAGAGAATGTGACTTTCTTTTGACCTCGGCGCTGGACCCAGGCAATTCGAGGCTCCTCCTCCCGCTCTGTCCTGGGAGGGTACTTCCACACACCATCCCCACACCTGAAGCCATCTAAGACCTCTATATAAATGTTAAGATCCTGGCAGGCAAGTGTGGAGGTTTTTATGCATTGTGGTTGCCCAAGAAAAACCTCATATGTAAGTTTCCTTGCTTATTAAAATTACTATCTACCAATTCAGAGTGGCCTCCCACTTTCTCTGGTCTCTCTCTATCCTCTGTGCAGTAATTTTAAATTTCAACCAGGAAATTGCCGAGGGTGCTGACCAACCACTGTAGAGTCAGCTAGGAAACCATAGAAATGGGGCTTGGGAAAAAGCTATCTGAGAGAGAAAGCTCAAGTTGGCTGCTGAGCTCTAGGTGGTGGGGGAGGCGGGGCTATGGATAGGAGAGGTGGGAGTGAGGGGTGACATCTATGTTAGTTGCATGCATACCTGCCGACTGGTAAGGACAGGTATGCCTCCCAAATGCCGTCTGGTTTAATGTGTTTCTTTTGAGGAACTGTGCACAGAGTTTGATACAGGAAAACCATAAAAGCATCTTTGAAGAGCTAGTATCTAAGTTTAGATCTGAAAGATGAGAAAGAGAGAGTCACTTGTGGACTTGAATATGACTGTGAGTTGGAGGAGTAGGTCAACTTGAACGTGATCTTATTTTAGGCTGAGAGAACAGCAGTAAATTAGAGGATGGGGTCAAGGCAGGAATCTTGCAATTTTTGAGGCAAAGAGGAGGCCTACAATATTGTGTGAGTGTTTTGTGGCATAGGATGGTGCTGGAAAAGGAAACAAAGTCAGACTTTCCACAAGGAGCAGTGGAAAGTCCTGGACCATGTTGAAGTGAGGGTGATAAAATAGTTTACATTTTAAAAGATCCCTTCTTGCTGCTGTGCAGAGATAATAGACCACCTGAGACAAAGACTGAATATCAGAGAGATATTGCAAGAGATGGTCAAGGTGAGAAAGGATGTTCTGGTCACAAAGGATTACAGATTTAAATGGTAACCATCTGGAGGTCCTGGAGATGCACTGGGTGGATGGATGCGGTAGAAGGAAGAATCAGTATTACAATATATACTTTTTCATGTTTTGATTTATCTTCTATGTTAGAATATCTATACATATATATTTTTATAACATACAGTCGAGTAGATAGCACATACGATGTGGACAGGAGCGTCAGTTCCGGACTCAGTCCATCTGGTCTAAAATCCTATCTATAGTACTTATTGCTCATTGGAAATGAGATATGCTTCATTTCCTGCTTGGGGAAATGAGAGTGCTAAAACCACAATACTACCGTGTGGGTTGTAGGGAGGTTTAAATGCGAATACAACCAAAGCATCTGTAACAGAGTCTGGGATTTTGTATCCAGGGAACTGTGATATAACAGAGCGAAAATGTTTTCTGAACATACGAGAAATAACCATCAATTGTACCTGCGCAAAGTCAGGAATGGGTTTATTAAAAAAAAAAGAAAAGTGATACTTTGAGGCTTGGAATATCAAAAAACCTGGGCCAGGTGAACAAAGCAGATAAGCGAGAAGTGCAATCTCTTGATTTAATTGGAGGGGGGAAAGAAACTAATCCTGCAAATAAACATTCATCTCCGTGAGAAATGTCTTGAGCATATAGGACACTCTTGTTCTTTTCCAGGGATACAAATCAAACCGAAGGTGAAGTTTCTTCTCCAAAAACATTTTGAATCCACTTACTAGATTTAGTGTTGATGCCTTTTGTGACGATTTTAGGTTGATAATGATGCTGTGCTCTTGTCATAAATCAGTCTACGAGGCCACTGATATGTAATGCTTATCCTGCATTGTTGTGGGTCCAAACCATGAAGCTGGAAAGTGTCTGTCAAAGATCTCTGCAAGGCGCACCTTTTTGGCTGGAACTGAGGAGTGTGACCCCTTTCTGCCAGGACATTTGTGAGTCAGGCGGCCACTTGTTTGATTCAGGCTCTTGGAATTTCTAGTATCTCCTGGATCTTTGAAATGCTCATGTTAATGCCAGTCCTTTTAAATTTTTTAAATTCTTTCTCTAAATGAGGACCTGAGGTGGCCGGAGTTCACTTAATAATGGAAGACCTGGAAGGAAAATCTATAGTTCCTCACTGACCGCGGTTCAATACTGGGATCTTAGTACTATCTGGGGCAAAATAAACAACTGCCAATGCCCTTCGTGATACCTTCACATGACCATAGATTACTTACAAGTGTGTTGTTTGATTTCCCTGTATATGGAGACCTTGAGAGATAATTAGTTATTAATGATTTCTGACAATACCATTTTGGCAAGAAAATATGGTCTGCTTTATTTTTACCCTTGAAATTCATTGAGACTTGTTTCACTGCCCCCCCCCCCCCGCCCCGTAGGGTCTATACTGGTGAATACGGTCTATGTATTTGAAAGGCATGTGTAACCTACAGTTGTTCGGTGTGTCTTAAATGTCAATTAGAAGTTGGTCGATGCTGTTTTTCAAACCTTCAGTGTTTCTTGTGGATATTTGATGGGTATATATTTTACCAGAAACTGAGAAATGCTATTAAAATCTCCATGATTCTCTATTTCTCTGTTTTCTCCTTTAGTTTTATCAATTTTTTATCCTTTTATAATTGCTTAATATCCCATTAAGCGCATGCATATTCAACATTGTCTTTCGCATGAATGGATCCTGTTTATCACTCTGAAATGCCATTTTTATCTCTGGTAATATTCTTTATCACAAAATCTACTTTATTTCATTAAAACTACATAATCAAGGTCACTCATGCCTTCCAATATTTCTTTTTAATGTTGCTATTTGTATTAATTAGATTAGCGGCTCAGAGATTAATTTGAGATCTTGTTCTATGAGTGGGTGAAAGAAATGATAAAACCGTGGGGCTCATTTACCTCCACTTCAATTCATGAATTCATTTGTTCAACTCCGACAATAAAGAGCACATACTCTGGGCCAGGCACTCTCCTGGGTGCTGGGAACACAGCAGTGAAAAGAAAAACCACTATCCCTGCCTGTCCTCCCCACCCCCCAGTGAATATTAATCAGAGAAGCTCACCTTTATCCATTAGAATTATGCTGCATTCTTAGCATATCATTCATCCCTAGAATTTAAGGAAAATATATTGTGTTAATAATAAAGTCATTGCAAACCTATTTATATTCAGAGTTTAAGCGACTAGATCTTGAGAACTGACAGCATAAAATTAAACATTTTTACTTTCCATTTTATGAAAATGAGTGGCTTTTGAAGCCCATGCTGCTAAATATCTAAGTGTACCTTTCTACAAGAGTCAGAAGGAAATACTAGAAGAAAAGAATAATTATAATGAACTTAAAATATAATGAATGACTTTAGTAGTTATTTACACATGCTTGAGAAAGAATAAATTGTCTGGAAGATAGGCTTATAGAAAATGTCAAAGTTGAAGTCCAGGAAGAAATAAAAGAATGGAAACTACAAGAAAGTACATCTGTTTTGGGACATAGAGAAAATGTCTCATGTGCTTTTTTAATGTTGAAATAAACCTAGGTTCTGCAAACTTTCAAACTGGAAGTCCAGGAAGTGAAAGGAAAATGGATGGCACTAGATAATATTTGAAGACTTACCACATTCTGGTAAGTCTGGTAAAACTCGCATAGTTCAGAATTTCTAGATACTCCAAGTAAAATAAGCCCAAAGAAAACAACACTTGAGCGTATTTACGTTAAACTTCTTGCAGTCTGAAGACAGAGACCATCTTAAAGAAGTAGAGGAGGGGGGAAAGGGGCATAAATTATTAGGAGCAGCTCACAGCAGCCTTTTGGAAGGGTAGAAGGCAGAAGAAAATCAAAGGTCCTCTTTAAAGCACTGAACGCTGGAGAGTTGCTTAATTATTAAATCATGTGAAATAGAAATTAAGAAATTTTGCAAGTATGAAGTACTTACCATACTGGGAGCAGGGGGGCATGTGAATTCCACAGGCAAATACACCCATGCTAGATTTGTATGCACGTAATCCTGTCGTCTTAAGACACATACAGTAAACTTCATGAATGCTGCAGTGAACATTGAAGTGCTAAATCCCCTGGAGATCCTCACTGCAGTTTTGTTTTAGATGAATTCCCACAAGTGGGATTGCTGGATCATATCTTGGTTCTATTTTTTGTTGAGGAAATGCCATAATTCCATGCTGTTTTCCACACCATTTTAAATCTGCACCAATAGTGTACAAAAGTTCCAATTTATCCACAACCTAGCCACTAGTTTGTCTTTTGCTTTGTGAAAATAGCCATCTCAATAGGTGTGAAGTGATAATTCATTATGGGTTTGAGTTCCATTTCCCTGATTAGTGGCATCGAGTGTCATTTCCGACACTTTTGTTCATTTGTCAGTCTTCTTTGAAGAAATGTCTATTCTAGTCTTCAGTCCATTTTTTAAAATTTGAATTATTGAGGTTTTTTCTTGTCTGTTTTTGTTACTGTAAGGGTTTCTGTTGTATTTTAGAGATTAATCCCTTATCCAACCTGTAGTTTACATGTGTTTTCTCCCATTCCATAGCGTGTATTTTCACACTGATGTTGTCATCTTTACAGTGTAGAAACTTTTTAGGTGGATGTAGTTCCATGTGTCTGTTTTTGTTTTGTTTGTTGTCATTTCCATGAAATCCTTGTGAAAAGTTCCAATGTCATGGAACTTTCCCCTCTTGTCTTTTAGGAGTTCTACAGTTTCAGGTCTTAAACTGTCTTTCATCCATTTTGAGTTGACTTCAGTGCGTGGTGTAAGATTGGGTTCTGACTTCATTCTTCTGCGTGTGAATATGCAGCTTTGCAGTTGCGTCAATGCCGTTTATTAAAGACCCCCTCCTTTCATCATGGTGGAGTTCTGGCACCCTTATTTAGGATCAGTTGACCTTAGGTGTTGGTTTATTTCTGGCCTCTCTATTCTGTTCCATTGGCCCCTTGCGTTGCTTTTTATGCCAGTACCATACTGTAGTAATTATTACTGCTTTGTAATATATTTTAAGAATGAGGGGGGCGCCTGGGTGGCTCAGTGGGTTAAGCCTCTGCCTTCGGCTCCAGTCATGATCCCAGAGTCTTGGGATTGAGCCCCGCATCAGGCTCTCTGCTCAGCGGCAAGACTGCTTCCCTCTCTCTCTCTCTCTGCCTGCCTCTCTGCCTACTTGTGATCTCTCTCTCTCTGTCAAATAAATAAACAAAATCTTAAAAAAAAAAAAATGAGGGAATGTGATGCTTCAAGATTTGTTCTTTTTTAAAATAGTTTTGGTTTTTTAGCATCTTTTGTGGTTCCATATGAAAATTAGAATTGGGTTTTCAATTTCTGTAAACAGCTGCATTGAGGTATTAACCAGGATCGCATTGATATCAGCACTGTAATGTTCACGGCAGCACAGTTCCCAATAGCTAAAATGTGAAAACAGCCTAAATGTCCAACAGGTGAATAAAGTGTAGTATATAAATGCAGTTGGATAGTACTCAACCTTTAAAAAGAAATCCCTAAAAAAAGAAAAAAATAAATAAAAATAAAGATGAAATCCCTGACAAAGTATAAACATGAGTAAACTTGAAAGACCTTAAGCTAACTGAAATAATCCAGTCACAGAAGGACAAATACTATATGATCTCACTTACACTCCAGATGTCAAATAGTTAAAAGCAGAGTAGAATGGTGGTTAGCAGGGACTAGGGGAAATGGGAAGTAGAAAATAGGTTATCAATTGAAACTTTCAATTATGCAAGATGAAAAGTTAGAGATCTGTCCATTTTGTCTATTGTTAATACTCTGTCGTACACTTAAAAAGGTAAGAAGGTACATTTCATGTTAAGTGTTATTAGCACAATAGGGTCATTGTAACTAAAATAGTAAATAGAGCAATACAATCATAATCAAAAATAACTCCTTTCTCTCCATATATAAAGCAAATAAATCAGTAAAAATAATGAAGAAAGCTGATTTATGGGAAATAGTGTTATACTAACCCAATGCTGAATACTGTGTATTAGTGTATGTGGAACATTTACCAAAATATACCAATACTGGGCAATAAGGAATATATTCTCTACCATAGGGAAAATTTTCCTAGGAAATTAACAACTACCACCCACCTCCATGCTTGGGGGAAATAAGAAATAGCATTCTATATAATCCAAGTATTAAAAATGTCACACAGGAACTTAGAAAATATCCCAAACTAAATAAAAATATAAATGCAACATAGTAAAATCCAAGGAATAAAATTTCATGTTTAATGGAAATTTATTGCTTTATCTCTGTAGGGTATATAAGCATACACATGTAGCTCCTCTTTCTAATTCTGCTCTAATACGTTACTTTAATCAAACTGTTGGGACATTTGGTAATCAGGAATTATAGTTTCACTTGTCACAGCTATCCACAATTTTCTTGTTAAGTTCATTGTATTTTAAATTATTTCCTTAAAAATGTCTCATTTTAAGATATATAATTGAGATCTTATTTTTGCTTTTGTTTGTTAAAAATAACTTTACTATCAAGTTTGACTTTATAAGATTTAGGGCCCCTTTCATTCTTCAAGGCTACCAAGCAAGTATATATGTCAGTAGAAAAGACAACCCATGTAAGATTAAAAAAAAAAGTACACTAAGATGTTAACAAGTGAAATGCTCATTTTATTAATAAAAACACTGAAATGCAGAAATTGCACATCAGAAAAAAAACATTCAAAACATTCAGTGCATTTAGTGAGTATAACCTTTTGGTTGGCAAGATAAAGACCTCTTTTTTTTCCTTTCTTTTTTTTTACTGAGCATGTTATTTATGTTCTGTTCTCTTAACATAAGAAATCTTCACAAAATTTTAATATTTTTTTAAACCTTTGCTTCAATAAAGTCAGAAGTTCTTAGGAAATAAAAAAAGGCTTCCCTGAAATAAGAATTAGGAGATCTGTATCCTACATATGTACTGCTATTAACTAACATTAAAGCCTTGTTCAGAATCTCTTAAATTTGCTGTTTAGAATCCTGCTTTACATAAATTAAGATTTCATGAGCCTTGATTATGACACAGTGGTGTCATGGTCAACTGATGTAAAGTGAGGGAGTTCACCTTGACTCACCCAGTGGCATTATATTAGGGTTGTAAAATTGCCCCAAAGCTTTTAGTACTACCCAAAATTTCCTAAGTAAAGAAAAGCATTCATGAACAACCTACTTTTTCAACACACACACACACACACACACACACACACACACATCTTAAATTTGTTAATTTATGAAGAAATATTTGATAAGCAACTTCATCACCTAAGACAGGCTATCGAGCCAAATGTCCTTTAATTTTTGACATTTATGAAAAAGATCCAGAATATAAAAGTGGTAGAAAATAACTATGTGTTATAACATCACTCTTCCATGTTCAGGAAAAGCTTTGGTTCGATAAAAAAACAAAGTTTATCCATGAAGATAAATGTAAAAATAAAAAGTTATCTCTCTCTGGAGTGCTGAACTAAATGAACTGTAATTCATTTGACTTTAGAGATAGGCCAATAAAAAATGCATTATTTCAAAAGTGGAGATGAAAACTTCATCTTGCCACCCTCCTCATCAAAATCAGAACACTTCCTTTAATCATTGCTGGAGAAAAATGGCAGCAAGATTAACTAATGCAAATAAAAATGGTGAGAGAACTTGCATTTTATGTACTTACTAATTACCAGACAATAAGTTGGAAAACAAATGATTTTAACTGAAATATTTAGTCAAATGCTGCATCACCATGGATGTAGTCAAATGGCAAAAGCGACTGTCTTTAGTGAACGCCTTACTTCAGAACAGACGTTAGGTTTTGGAATCCAAGTTGACTTCCAAAACTAACACTTAGAGTCATCCATAAGGGGAATGTAATTTCTGAAAATCTGATTTTGTTGTGTGGAAAATACTGATAAGGAGAAAGATAAATTGTATTCTAGCACTTTCTATAAATACTCATTATCCTATATAATCTATAGCTGGCATCCAAATAAAAATAGCTGTAATGACTATTAACATAGTTTTGAGGGAGAAGTATTTCTTCTGTGTATAATACAGTCTAAAATTTTAGTACTTGCCAGACAAAAATCAAGTCTTTGTACCTCCTTCAGCACCTATCAAAATAGAAAAGTAATAATATCACATTAAAATATTGAGGTATCCAGGCACCTGAGTGGCTCAGTCATTAAGTATCTGATTTTGTCTCAGGTCATGATCCCAGGGTCCTGGGATGGAGTCCTGCATCGGGCTCCTTGCCTGCCTCTCCCTCTCCCACTTTCCCTGCTTCTACTCTCGTACACTCTCTTGCTCTCGGTCAAATAAATAGATAAAATCTTTAAATAAATAAGTATATGAAATACTGAGATATCAACCCAAATTTTTGTCTCCAAAATCCAGTTAATTCCCTGAATAAGATACTACTTGAGTTGAAGTTTGAATATTTTAAAAACAAGCTTTATGGGTGTGATACATAAACAAGGATCACTGAAAAAATTAAAATTAAAAATTAAAAATAAACCAGATTTATTGTGGTAGAAATTAAACATAGTAAAATTTACCAGTGTAAGTGAATATTTCTGTGTGTGTGTGTGTGTGTGTGTGTGTAAGAGAGAGCCTATGATATAATTATCATAATACGAAGAACCCCAACAGTTGTCTGCTTGTCCCCCTTTAGTGCATTCTCTTTCCCCACCTGACCCCCCTGGAAAATGCTGATCTGATCTGCATTTGTTACTGAGGCCTCAATTTTTCTGTACTTTCATATAAATAGAGTCCTGTGATATGCAGTCTATCTGCTTTCCTTCACTTAGTATGATGTTCATGAAATTCATTTGTACTGTTGCGTATATCAGTAGTTCATTGCTTTTTATTTGTGAGTAGCATTTCATTGTTTGGTTCTATCAGAATTTCTGTTATCCACCAATGGAAAAATTTGCTCAAATGAAATTCTCAAAAGATCTTTTCTTTCTAAATGTCAAAAGTAAGTTACATTTTTTTAAAAATGTACTCAAAACCTTCTAAAATCCCCATATTCCAAAATCTATGTTACTTGTAGTCAAATATACAAAGTCACTAAGGGCCCATTGTCAGCCACTTTCATAGGTAATTCACATTTTTTTTTCTAAATGAAGATTTTACTGCTGTCTCCCTTCCCTGCACCCGCACCACCACCCCATCCCCACAAAAAGAAGCCTATCAGATTCTCAGAAAAGTTTTGGTATATTCCTGCATTCTGCCTGGAATTTCTTACCCCAGTTTTGGTTTTTGTAACGAAGCATTTAATGACAGACACTTCCGCAATCATCTTGAAAAGATGCTAAATTTCTATGTATTCAACTCTCTTAAATGTTAAAAATAAGAGTGTCTCGGTTTAGGAAAGAGACCGTGCACTGTCACAGTTAAGAGCGCAGGTTCTGGAACTTATCTGGATTCAAGGCTCAGTCTTGCCACCTCAGAGCTGAATATTTGGTCAGTTAATTCAATTTCACTGTGCCTACGTGGGTCAACTAGACAAATAATAGTGTCCACTTCACAGAGTGATGACTATATAACTCAATGCGTGTTCTGTACTTAACACAACCATTTTTATATGCACTGTTCACTACTAGCAGTGGTTAGATAATTGACTTCGTTCTAAAAATGTGTATACTTTGTGTAAATTGAGTTTAAGTGTCTAATATTAGAGAATTTAGATATTAAAATAAAAATCCATAAGACAAATATTTTGATCTACTTATTTAAATTGCTTTTAATTCTATTAGGTTATATTTTAACTAAAAATGTATACCAGGAGGAATTAAAGAATTTTACCCTGCAGGATTCAGATGGAATCACTTTCTACTGGTTGAACTCTGATTTTTCTGGCTTGCTTCTGGACAATTCCTAGGCCTGCTCTCAGACATCTTAGCCTGGATATCTGACCCACACCCCACCCCATTAGTCCTTTGATCAACTAGGTTTTCTTAAATTCACAATGGAGGTACAGAATCTTCAGCCTAGTCATCCCATCGAGAGACATTTTTGAAAGCACACAGAACTCTTTGTACTGCACATCCCTTGTAGAGAAGTAATGTTTTTCTTCATATTCATAAATATGTACCCAAATCGGAAATGTAGATGGCACATAGTCCTAATCCTTTTATCCAAAGCTTACACTTACAGGGCTCCTTTTCTTTTGGCATTGCTTTAGGTCCTATAACGTTTTAAAATCGATGTTTCAAAAGCCTCCTTTAATCAGATTTTCTATGGCCTTTATCCTTACTAAAATGTTGACTATCTTAAATTGTACCAGAGCCTAGCTTTGTCACTCAGACCTTAGGCTATAAAATAGGTTTAATTATAGTTAAAGAATCCATAATCTGTCTAAGCTTTGTTAAGAAATTCTTTGCTCTGGTATTACAACAGGAAAGTCGATTTATGAGACTAAGCTAAACAGATTATAGATCCCTCTAATATTTTTCACTTTTGACTCTTTGATTTGGGCTCTGGAAATAATTTTCATTATGAAATACTTGTTAGAAAAGTAACTTTATTAATACATATTACATTGTAATAAGAATTTAATACCAACTTTGGTCTTTGTATTGTGTGAGATAAAAATAGAAGCATAAATCTCCTATCTTTTTGATTGCTAAAGATATTACAGAGCATGACTAAAAATAACTCCATACAGTCAGGTTTGACCTTTTAAGATTCAAAAGGTTTTGGGCCATACTTAACTTTCTGTTTTAAGAAGTTACTGTTATTTAAAGAAAATAAGATTTAATTCTTCTATCTCAGAATAAACTTCCCTATGTTTCAATGTATAGTTCACTTTTTGTCTTTTTCCAGTTGAGTCCATTTTTTTTATTTCTGTATAATATATATTCACTCTTCAAGGTCATGTAACTTCTATACAGTATAGTAGATAAATAAATGAAAATTCCCCTAAAAAAAGAATATATGTTTAATAATGAAACAAAATGTTTATATATTTCTATAAAGCTAATCAGAGGCATAAATTAGATCTCCTATAAGAAATGACGTTTAATACATCAAGTGAACATAAACCTTCAGTTAGCTGGCTAGGTATATCAATTTTTCTGGTAATGTTGATGCTGCTTTTACCTTAATAAAGAACTAATAGAATGTCACTTCCTCCTTTCTAGATGAGCAATCTATCGGCCTCACAGATGTTTCTAATTCATCAGGAAAGTAATGAACTCTCACTCAGTGTAAGTCCTTGCCCTGTAAAGGACATAAGGACAATGTGATGTTCTAGAGAAATGAAGAGAAGTTACACTTGGAATAACTTAAACAAGACATTATTTTGTGAAAAACTGTATCTTTTCCATTTTTGCCAAAACAGAATACAGAGCCAGAAAGATCTAGTTTTACTTAGGTTTTTTTTCCTAGCAAATCTATAGAAATAAAAATTGGGTTTTAGTGTATCTCTATCACTAGACTATGCAAACAGTGCTGGATAGATTTTTACCAAAAGTGGAGAATATTTGAAATAATTTGACTTGAATGCCCATGTTCCTTACCCGATAAAATAAGTCTTTGGTGGTTGAATTCCTGTTCTCTTATAAAATATTCATGGACTTTATGCAGAGCACAGTGCTTAGAATTTACCTGGATTTGAGTCTCAGTATCACCACTATAAGGCACTAGGAAAAGCTTTTAAGTGTGATCAGCCCTAAGTTCCTCATTTGTAAAATGAGGACAATAAATTCTATACTTCTTAGGGTTGCTACATGTTTAAATGAGATCATGCACTTGCAGTAGCCAGCGGAATATTTTGCATATAGCAAGTGTTCAGTTAACATTAGGCAGCTATTGTCAATATTATTATTATTATTATTTAGTTATTATGCATGTTAGTGCTTCTTGACTATAAGAAAAAAATATAAAATTAGACTTTTGAATACTTGTGTAGATAAAGTGTATTTAAATCCCCCCCAATCCAGGGACAGCCTTCTCCTTGTTCTAGTTCATCTGTAAATATATTCTAACAAATATCAACCATCCACTGTTCCCCATCAATCAACAAATAAAAATACAACAATTACCTATTCAGTGTCATATATTATTATATAAAGGTCCACTGGGAGATATTTTACGGGTATGTCATGGATGCCATGGATGGTCTATGGTCTTGTCTTGCATTTTTGGCTGATTAGAGAAGACAAATTTATTGGAGTCATTTATAAATAATAGCCTTTAATTTTATAGTCCATTCTAAGTATCAAGACATAAAGTGTTGACATTGTAGTGCATTTTAAAAAGTCTTCCAGGTGCAGGTAATAAAATATAACTCAAATTAGGTGAAATAAAAACATGAACTTACTACCTTGCATAAATGAAAGCTTCAGGGTAGATACTGGGCATTGGCTTGACACAGGACATCAAATAATTTCATCAGTCCTCAGTTTCTCTCTCTTTCTCTGTTATATTTTCTTCTTTGTTGACTTCATTTTCATAGTGGCCCTCACCGTAAACTAGTGAAGTTGGCGCCGGCATCTCATGACTCACAGAATCAAAATGTTAAAAGCCAAAGTCCAAGAATCTATCATGCAGTCTTTTCCCGCCTTTCCATTTTTCAGCCAGCTTTGCTTGACTTGTGTTAGGTACTTTCAAGCTCTCTCCACTAGGTGGCCTCTGACAGTCCAAAATTACATCCTCACTGTCTCAAGGCCAAGAAGGAGTGAAAGAGGTTATTTCAATCATCTCCACAAAATCCCATGACTGCGTCATCTACATCACTAGCTCTGGTTTAGCGACTTAGCCATTTCTAAACTAATCACTCTCTGTGTGTAAGGGAGGGTAGAGGAGAGAGTTGCAGAACTTCAAATGGGTAAAGTCTGGGAGGTAAAATCCTTCCTAAAGTCAGAAGTGAATTCAATACCACCGGAACCAAATCAAATGGATTTTCTTATGGAAGGGTTTGTTCTCCAATGAGATAAGATAAGATGGATCTTATCCATCTCCAATGGATAAGATGTTATCAAAGAAGATTTTATGGATGCCTGGAACACTCCAAAATAGATGCCTGTTATATTGCTTAAGGCACGTTTGATACCAAATCACCAGTTCTTACTCTAGAAAACCCCAGCACCACTTCTGAAATTCCTGTAAAATCTTCAGCAACAACTACTTAGTAAGCTCTAAGTTGCTTTTTGCTGTGTTTTCAAATACTTCAAACCACTTCATTTACACATCCGTATTGTGAGGTAAATATCTTCCTATTGCAGATGAGGAAATTGAAGCGTATCTGGGATTTGTGCAAACCCACAGGGTGAGATAGGTAATGAACAAGTTTATGAAACTATATCTCTGCCTAATGGAATTATCTTATTAGTTTAGGAGTATTGGCCTGCATTCTCTTAAGTCAAGAGTCCTAATCTTCATTGCCTGTAGGAGAAAGGGAGATAGTATAAATTCCTAGAGCAAGCAGGGTAGAAATGAGTGATGTCACAAGGATGCATACCTTCTGCACAAGGGGCAGCTTCTATATTGAGATCGATAATAGCTACCATGCAAACCTTTAGACCGACTATGTTGGCTCTTCCAAAGTTTAAAGAGAGGCTAAATATTTGAATGCTGTGTGCAGTTTCCTTTACTTTAAATCTTAGCATTGTGTAGGCTACACAATATATTTCTCATGTTATCAATGGATGGTCTGCTATTTTAAATAGTGCAATGTCCTGAGCCTCATTCAATGTCACTACTGCAGAATTAAGTGTTTATTCCACCTTCCTTTCTCAACCTGCTATTCCTAGAATGAATAAATGCATGGGAACATTGTGCTATTCCTCAGATAAATGAGCTGCATACTGTAATCTCACTCTACATCATTTCCTAGTGCACTCTTCCTCTTTTGTTGCATTATTATTAAACCTCCATAAATTGTGAAAGAAGGTGGGGGTGGAGGCAAACCATACAGAAAAAAAGCTGGAGGTAGGTAAGATAGCATCTGTCTAGCTAACTTGGGGATGAAAGGAGAGATAATTTAAGAAATACTTCAGAGATAGAATTGAAAGGGTTTTCTTCCTTTGGGCAGCAGAGAGAAGGGAAGAGTTAAGATTCTGCTGATCTTTATTAAAGAAGAAATTGAGATCAAGAGGGCTTGTTCAGACCCACAACTGATGGCAGAGATAGACCTAAAGCAACCCAGATGTGACTTCCAGCTGTCAGTTGCTTATCTCTTCCTAGGTTCCAGTAGGTTCCCCCACCACCCTCTGAGTCTTGCTCAGGCTCTGCATGTGTGAGACACAGGTGACAGCAGGTCACAGGCTCCTTGTTCTTGTATATGAATGACCATATGAAAATTTAAAAATGGAAAAAGAAAACAGGATGTTAGTCATAATAAGTAAAACAACAAAAACAAAATTCTCATTTACATCTCAGTAATCAAATTCCTTGTACTTCTGAACTTTAAAATATTGCCTTTAAGGAAAGATCTTATTTTTCTCTCTCTGCCTGTGACCACCTTTAAAAAAAAAAAAAAAAAAGGCATGCCTGTGATATTGTATCAAATAATGTATCATTTCTTTCATTTGAACAAAAAAGTTTCTGCGTTTTACTTTGTTCTAATTTCCCTACATTTGCTCCCATTTACCGGTTTCTCCAGCCATACTAGCCTTTTATTCCCCCTGTTCCTTGAACATTCCAAGGTCTTTTTCATTTGTTCTTCCTTCTTCCTGGAATGTTTTGCCCCAGATTCTCCCTTGCCTGCCTGTTTTTCTCTTTTTAGACCCTTTTCAAATGTCCGTTTACCACTCAAGTTACTTCCCTCAGTTAATTACTGTCTCATACCATTATCCTAAAACAATTACATATTTGTTTAGTGCTTTTTATTATTTCTTCCGTTAGTGTGTGAGCTCCATTTGAATGGTCCTTATCTGTCAATGTCACCATCACATCCTTAGATGTAGAAGAGTAACTGACACATTGGAGGTGTCAGAGTCTTTGAGAGGCCACATCTCTTCCACATGGGTTCCAGAGCATAAGAATGAGACAGACAAAGAATGAACAAGAATGGCAAGGGAAGGTCAAAGGATTTTCTACATTACTCAAGAATTAACAGACAGTGCTTGCTATCTTAGGCAATTCCTATCTGGGACAGTCGGATGCAAAAGAATACACCCCTAGAACATCAAATGAGATTCCTGGTTTACAGTGAAAAAAGGAGCTAGACTGAACCTGGCCAGTTTATGTTTCTTAATCAATCTAATCCTACGGGGTCACCTTTCCCTCCCAGAGAATCAGTATGTGAAGACGCCGGGAGAAGCCAATAGGTACATTAACAGATCTCCTTTCACACGGAAAGAAAGACCTACAGTGAGAGGAAAGCATGACGTCTAAATACTAATCAATAAATATTCTTGAAATGGATTTATGTTCTTTAGCTCTAATTATGGTGGCAAAAATAGATGGTGTGGGTTAAAAGATTTTTTATATTTATGTAAAGTTTATGTAAAGCAGGTGTCTTATTTTTAGCCTAGTATTCTGCTACAATATTGTACAATGGTATTTCCAACCTTGGAGCTTCTTGGTGACATACGAAGGCCACAGGAACTAATGATGAAGGGTAAACAAAAGACAAATAATGCCCTGAAATTTCAGCAGAGGAAATGAGACCAGTGTTAACATTCTGGTCACCCGTCAGCTTGGGCCCTAAGAACCCATTTCCTCTGCTTCTGGGCTGCTCATTTTCAGTGAGTCTCCATTACTAAAAGAAGACAGACCATCGGCGGAAACTAATTTATCCTCATTCAATTAAACTGCGAAGCAATTACTTTTTTTCCCCTAAGAGAGTGTAATTAGTCCCCTTTGAAAATTTATTCCAGCTCCAGGAGAAAAACAGAACCTCTGAAAATGTATGTCGAATGCAAAAATATGAAGAAAGTCTCCTCACCCTTCTTATCTGTCTGTATCTTCTGTTTCCCCTCTTTGGACTTAATCTCTACTTGTTTGGTCTTTGGTGCCTCCCAAACATGCTTTTCTGCATGACCCCCTCTTCCAGTGAATGACTTTGTCTCCTAGTTCAAAGAGGCACCGGGGTTAGGGTCTGAGAATGTGTAGAAGCAGCGTGGTACACCGGAAGGCCATGTAGGCTTGGAATTCTTGTTCTCTGCTGTGTGACAGTGGGTGACTTCATTTCCTTCTCTGGGCTTTAGTTCCCTTATTTTTAATTTGAGGTATTTGGATTATTCACATGGGTATTAGCATAGAACACTTTTTAAAATTCTTTTCTGGCAATCTTTTAAAATCAATAAAATGTGTAGCTATTGTAGTTGAAGTCCAAAGGGGTGCAGTGGTGTAGGAAGAGTCAAAGCGAAGGACGTTCCCTCTTAGCAAACTCACAATCCCTCGTAGGCCCTTCAGAATATGTGGAAGGAGCCTTTGAACTAAACTAGATCTCTGACGTTCTGTCTTTAATAATTCTGATTTCTCCTAGTCCATGAGCATGGTTTGTTGGTTCGAGATAGACCTCAATTTGCATACAAGATCTTGTTGACCCTTGGAAATTTATTGAATCTATGAAGATCTTTTCCTCTTTTGCAAAATAGGGGAAAAATGTTTTTTGAAGAAATGTTGGCATACTTTTTCTGGAACATTCTTATCACTACAAAGTCTTAGCATTCTTTCTGAAAAAGTAGATAGAAATCTCTCATCTCGCCAACTCACCATTCACCTTGTCGTTGAACTTCAGAGTGTTACTGGGTTTTTTTCCTGCTGCAAATATTGCCGTGAGCACCCTTACATATATGTCTCCTTCCATACTTGTAAAAGAATATCTAGGTTATGAACCTAAAGTGGAATCAGATATTCAATATTTTCCATTATAGTAGGTAATATCTAAGTATTGTCCAAAGTTATTTTGCCAATTTATAATCCCAGTAATCTTGAACTTGATTACCCTTTTTGCCATAACTCTGTCAATATTTGAATTCATCATACTCTTAAATTTGGAAAATTTAGGAATTTTATATTTTTACTATTTTGGAGCTGATATAGAATAGCTCATTATTTCTGAGCTAAAACATATTAGGTACTTAACACCTGTTTATTATCCCAGACAGATGTTATCTTGCTAATAGACATGAAAAATAATGAAGTATTATGTAATCAGTATTTTCCCTTGGCATGTTAAGCAATAAAAGTAAAGAACTAGTTATTATAGGTAAATTAGGTGTTAATGCTAGTAAGAGTGAAGTTTGTAAGCCAGGTCTAATATGAGATATAATTTTATCCTGAAAAGAGTGATTACTTTGAAGTTGGAATGTTCGAGTATGAATTTCCCTTCTCCCCTCCCTATTACTTATATTACCATGGAAATTTTACTTTATGTAAAATTACTTTACTTTTTGTACTATTTTACTTTATGTAAAATCAGTTTGTAATTTGTAGAGTAGACAATGCATAGGCAATTTTTCAAGACTATGAACAATAGGATTCACATATAAGATGGCCAGTTTAGTCCATAGTAGCTGTCAGACATTTTCGGTCAGGTGTGTACAGAATGCCAGTGGGGCGATCTACAGCACAAGCTTTATATATGTTTTCCAAAACTCTACAAGATAGATACTAATATAATTTCTTATTTGGCGGAAATGGGACTCAAACTCAGTTATTTTTTTTAACTTCTAGAATATACAAATTACAGCAGATACACACCTAAGAGAAATTATCCTCTTCAGTCTGCCACTTGTCCCACAGAAGTAAAGAAGGCCAGATCTATGACAGTTGCTTAATAACTTTCATGGGAAACTCAGGCTATGTCTGATTGCAGGATGAACTGAAGTCTGGAGCTAAACAAGGACATATAAAACTTCAGCATTTGCTTATCCATCATCTGGAAGAAAGACCTAGAAAGACTTGTGGGCTCGAGGAGAGGGCAAAATAATTAGAGAATGATATGTTTAATTATTTTTAATTTTACAGATAAGATGTCAGCCATCTGGCATTTAGCAAGGGACAAAACTCATTCACTTGATTCTTGGGAAATGCTAGGGGCTTAAAAGAATATGTCAAAAGATGAAGGCAATTTAGGCATAAAAAATACTTGCTAACTCAGTTTGCTCCCCCTTGCTCCTACCAGCATCACACACCATGTAACTCGCTACCCAAAATGTTGCAGTCAGTTTCTAAATACTCTTCCTCAGGATACTAGTTTTGTTTGGTTTGGTTTTGTTTTTACCCCCCAAAGAGTTTTGTTTTGTTTTATTTCTGTCTTTGTCTTTCACAAAGTTTTAAAGTGAAACAAGACAAAAACAAATTTTGCAAGGCAGCCAAACATGATTCTAGTGCCATGACTGATACCTCTTGACCTCCAGGATTCTTCATGTTTTCTAAATCCTATTCACCGGCAGAGGCTGCAAGCCTTGATCAACTTTTCTCTGGACATGTAGCATGTCCATGATCATGGCCACCGCCTACCCCTCACTGTGACTTTGTAGAAACTGCCAGTACATTCACGGAGAAGACAGAAGGTATAAATACCTCTGAGAAATGAATTTCGTGAAGGGACAGAGCTCTTCACCCATATGTCTAGGTGTAAATAAAAACTGATTACTAAGAGGCAACTGAAGTCCTTAGGGTTAGAATAGGGATTTCCAGACTGGTGTCTGACATCGGAGGAAGAAGGAATAGGCGTGATGGAGAAGAGAAGAAATAAGATGGAATAGCATTCTAAAATCCCATCCCATTAAATGAAGTTGATTCCAGTTCCATTTGAATACTGGAATTCAGTAACATTAGTAAATCTTAGTCCTTTATGTGTTAACACTAATGAGCATATGGTCATGTCCATCTGCTTGATTTATTAATATCGGAAGCAGGTCAAACTTTACATGTCCAAAATACAGCTTGCCACCATTCACTTCAAACCTGTTCCCCCCATGGCTTTCCATTTCAGTAAATGGTGGCATCATCCACCCAATGGCTCAAAGAAACTGATGCCCCACATGCAATTAATCACTAAATCTCTTTAATTCTCCTAAATATGTCCCTTTCTTTACAACCCCACTTTATCTGGCCAATAAGTCCTAATGATTTCTCCTATGGACTCTAAATAGATTCCAACTGGACTTCCTCCTTCTACTCTTATTATCCAAACCATCTACTAATCTTCGAAAAACACTAATCTCACTGTTCCAGTGTTATGCTGGTGAACAGTGTTATGCTGGTAAATATTTAACAACTAGCTCTCTGAGGAAAATAAAAAGCTCCAGGGGTGCCTGGGTGGCTCAGTCGGTTAAGCATCTGGCCTTCAGCTCAGATCATGATCCCAGGGTCCTTGAATCAAGCCCAATGTCAGTCTTTCCACTCAGCGAGGAGCCTGCTTTTCCCTCTCCCTCTGCCTGCTTGTGCATGTTCTTTCTGTCTCTTTCTGGGTCAAATGAATAAAAAAAAATTTTATTTTTAATCTTAAGAAAAAGAAAAGAAAAAAAACTCCAATTTGTTATGTTTGCCAAATTGTTTGATGTAAATACTTCACTATAACAAATTTCAGGTTACCAATATGGTATCACTGAACACAGAGTCAGAAGGAAAAAAAATTATTTAAAGATCACCTTGAGGGTTTTCTCTTCTATTTGTAGAGAATATTCTTCTCTTCCAATTAGCCTTACTTTTTAGATAAAAATAAAATTTATGCATCGCTAATAGATCACATTCTAAAACAGTTAAGCAAAGCAAAAGTTTTTTGACTACAAGCCATGCTCTAGGGCTTGGTTTCCACAAACCTCCACACTATTATCATTTGAGGCCATAAATAATTATTTGTTATAAAAAGGCTGTTGTGTGTATTCTAAGGTAGTTATCAGCATTGCTGCAGTTTACTCACTAGACGCTAATGGCACATCCTCCTCACCCCCACTTTTTCCTCCCTGCCAATGTGTGACAACCGAAATGTCTCCAGAATGGTCATATTTCTCCAGCAGGAAGGGACCAAGTTTTCCTTGGTTGAGAGCCAGTAATATGTGAAACAATTTTAGGTAATTCCTTACAGTCACACATATGTGTACAAGCTGAAGGTTTCTACTATTGAACTACCATCTGATAGATATCTAGCTATCTCTAGATATCTAGAGTTCTACACCTTGTTTTTTGTACATTTTTTTTTAAGTGGGGGCAAAGGGATGAGGTTGATTCTTTGTGTGCATCGTTTCTAACGTTTTGCACTATTGGCAAAAGGAAAGACGTTGTTGGCAAGGAGTAATTTGGACAGGGCTTGGCAGACTGCCCATCCTTTCTGCTAAACCTGTTGATGTTGGTTAACGGGTCTTAGATGGACTTTACCTTCTGTATGGGTGTTGGATGGCACTCACTTACATCTCTTGACATGGCACAGCCCCCCACTGGCTCCTGGGCAATCCTGGGCAATATGTCATTGACTGTGTGCTCCTGGAAAGTCTATTGTTTTTGTCCAGGACCCCACAAAAAACTCTTAATTTTACTGAGTATCATTCTTAGACTTGAGTGAAGACAGATTTCTCTGTCTTTATCATTTTGCAAATAAATGTTTTACGATTTGAGTTTACTTTTTTTTTTTTTTTTTTTTTTTTAGGGTTTAAGCTTTTGAATTCTGAATTAGCAAGCTCTTATAAAACTAAAACCTTTTGCTTTCAAGGTTAAATCCTCTCCAAACTTTTGTGAGTACTTTTTTTTTAAACTTTTTCCTATGCACTTGATTCATCACTCTGATCTATTTTTAATGTGAATAGCTACCTAAAAAGCAGGGTGTGGGTGGGGGTGTGCTGGGTAGGGGGATAAAAAGGAAAACATGTCTCCAACAGTTATTATACCAAAATATTATCCCACTACAAATTAAATGGATTATTTCAATGTACTATGAAACATGTAATATTCAAGTGTTACAGGTTGGTGAAGCCATGGCTATGTGGTTATGAAGCCATGACCCCTGTGATTTAGTCTCTAAGAATTTTTTGCTATTTTGCAGCATGATTTACAAACAAATATTAAAGGTGGAGTCTCTTATTTCTTCACATGTTCTGAAGGAGATGGCTTCATTAAAATGCCTAGAGCAAGTTTTCTAATACATCCTTTTCACCTCCAAGCAGAGCATAGATACACACTCCCTTCTGAGGGGATCCCTAGTGTTTCTATCCTCTCGTCTAGATTCTTCAAGACAAAAACCACTTAAACCTAAAAAGGGACAGTGTTTTCCACTTAAACCTAAAAAGGGACAGTGTTTTCCTATACTTTGGGGAAGAAAAAAAGCAGCAGTTTTGCTGAAGTTGTAGTCGCTCTGAGGTACAGGCCAAAGGGAAAGGCTCAGAACACGTAAGTCCTTACAATCAGTGCTAAATGCTGTGAGAGCACAGAGAATAGAAGATTTACATCTGTCTATGCCTAAGAGGATAGGGGTAGGGGCTGGCTGGGGAGCAGGGGAAGGGCAGGAAAGCATTTATGGAGGAAGTGACATTAAATGGGGTTTTGAAACATTAATAGTTTGCCAAAAGGGTGAAGATGCACCCCAAAGGTTCAATTTTTTCCTCCTTATCTCTTGTATTTTTTTTTTTAAGATTTTATTTATTTGAGAGAGAGAGCACATGAGAGAGTACACGCAGTGGGAGGGGCAGAGGGAGAGAGAGAAGCGGGCTCCTCTGAGTCAGACTACCATCCCACAACATGGGGATCAAGAACCTGAGCTGAAGGCAGACACTTAACTAACTGAGCCACCCAGACACACCTCCCTTTCTCTCTTCTAATACCTACTTTTCTCCCATGCATCTGTTGCTTCATATAATATATGGTTGTGCGTGGTATCTGTACATCATCTCTTCAATCACAGGATATAGTTCTTGAAGGTAAAACTGTGTATTAAACTTATTATTCTTAACCACTATTTAGTGAATTACAGATATTTAGTAAAAGCTGTTGTTTCGATTATTGATGATAAGGTGATGCAGGTTGTATCATCCCTCTGTCTCCCTTCCCCTCCACAAACCCAAACCTTCTATGCTCGACACAGATTACACATGGCTACATGGAGAACTTCAAAATCTTCAGCCCACAGAAGGAAAGTATGGTAACTAACTCACAGGAGGCTTCTTTATTTAGGCGGAGCTTGGAATAGAAGTCTGGAGGAGGGAAATTCCACAAATGAACACAGATGTATTATTTGCAGGTTAGCTAACATATGGCCTGTTTAATTGCAGTTCTAAAACAACAGCAAGACTAAAATTGATGGTTCATTTTTAAAGTTTCAAGTTATAGAGCCTTTTAAACATCATCTTCAAATGTCAGTTTTTTAACCAAATTACCTAAGGCATTTTTCATAGTTTAAAAGATTGAATTGGAAATTCCAAAATGACTGAAAATTTAAGGGGAAAAAAAGATTTTAAAAACAGGTTGACTTTTCATTCATATGTTAAAATCCAATTTTTTTTTCTTCCTTCACTTTGAGCAAAAGAGTAAGATTTGAAATAAAAGCACATTCTTAAGACATAATAATTAAATTTTTCTTTTCCATTTATCTTGAATAATAAAAAGCATAAAAGCTACAGTCAGATTAATGATAAGAAACTATTCTTCTGAATGACTATTTGGTATTTAATTTGTTTATGATGAACTGATATTATAGTATTGTTCTTAGTTTATCTTTTTCTTCAAAAATCAACTTGGTTTGGTGTCTGGGTGGTTTAGTTGGTTAATTAACCTACTCTTGATTTCAGCTCAGGTTACAATCTCAAGGTCCTGAGATCAAGCCCAGAGTTTAAGACAGAGTTAGGGCTCCACATTCAACTGGGAGTCTGCTCAAAGCAGAATCTCTCTCCCTCTCCTTCTGTCCCTCCCTGCACATGGAGTTTTTCTCTTTCTCTCTCAAATAAATAAAACTTGGGGCACCTGGGTGGCTCAGTCATTAAGGGCCTTCCTTTGTTTGGCTCAGATCATGATCCCAGGGTCCTGGGGTGGAGCCCTGCTTTGGGCTCCCTGCTTTGGGGGAAGTCTGCTTCTCCTTCCCCCACTCCTCCTGATAGTGTTCCTTCTCTTGCTGCATATCTCTCTGTTAAATAAATAAATAAAATCTTTAAAAATAAGTAAATAGGACTTAAAAAATTAAAAATCATTTTGGGGAGAAAGATACAAACAAATATTGCAAAACCACAAACCAAGTGGAAAGTTTGAATTTTTATTGGTAAAATTAAAAGAATTCTCATGAATTTCTAATATCATTTTAGATTATATATGTTTTCTAAAGTTGTTTAAGTGACTAGAGATTGATAATATTTCTGATTTTAAATATAACCTGTTACTTGTTTTATTTTTACTTTTTATTGTGATACATTTTAGCCACATAAAAATGCATCAAAATGAATATGTAATTAGATAATTCATGCTTAATTAAAAAGTTAACATGTACCAAACCACTATCAAGAAATATAATATTGAAAATATAATATTTCTTAGAAGTTCCCCAGTGCCCTCCCTTAGTCAAGTCATCCTTCTGTCCCTAGCAGTAATCATTATCCTGAAATCCATAAATGAATTTTATCAGAACTTTCCTGGTTTGCTACTTAAAATGCAGTGTATTTTATGTTTTTTTTCAAATTGTTTTTCTGACTCTATTAACACCAGGATATTTCCTACTTTAATCTCTTAATTTGGTGGATTACATTAATTTCCTAAAGTTAAATGACCTGTTTCACTTTTGGTGATGTCCATAATTTCCTTAGTACTCATTTTCATTTGTTGGTTTTGTTTGCTATTATTTTGTTAGGATATTGATGTGGTTTAAAGTGTTGGGGTCTAGAGCAGATGGCCAAGAAAGAGTTCTTAAGATATCTTTAGTGCAAAAAGGTGGTTTTATGGGGCGCCTGGGTGGCTCAGTGGGTTAAGCCGCTGCCTTCGGCTCAGGTCATGATCTCAGGGTCCTGGGATCGAGTCCCGCATCGGGCTCTCTGCTCAGCGGGGAGCCTGCTTCCTCCTCTCTCTCTCTCTCTGCCTGCCTCTCTGCCTACTTGTGATCTCTCTCTGTCAAATAAATAAATAAAATCTTTAAAAAAAAAAAAAAAGGTGGTTTTATTAAAGCAAAGGATAGGCTCTGTGGGCAGAAGGAGCTGCACTGGGGTTAAGAGGAAAGGCAGATTACATACTTTCAAGTTGGGAGGGGCTTAGGGAGAGCAAGCACAAACCTCCAAGGCATTTTGGAAACCAAGTTTCCAGGACCTTGAGGGGGCCAGCTATTGTTAGAAAAGGTCATTTATTACTGTTCTCTAAAAACTCAGTCCTAAAACTATTCAGAGGTACATAGGTGGGTCATATGCTTGGGTGATGATTGTCAACATACATCTTGGTAGGTAGACATAAAAGAAATTTCCAAAGGGATTTTTATATGTTAAAGTAGACTTAGAGGATCCTAGAGGGATCAGGATAATGTTAAGCTAAGTTTGCCTTTTGCTCTTAGCATAGTATTAACATCTAGGCAGCTGAGTACCTAGAGGAATGTCACTCTGCCTGTTTCAAGGACTTGTCAATAGGCTGTAGGCAGTAAGGAAATTTAGTTGTTCTTTTTTTTTGCTTTTGTTTCCCACATCAGATATTGCTACATTAATGAAGAACTCGGGATGTGTATATATGTATGTGTATGCACACATATAGTCACATATACATACATAAACACAGAGAAATCTATGTAAAAATCATTTTAAAATTATTTTCCTATAGAAAATAATTTTAAAAGTCCTATACCACCCTTCATCACCTTACTCTAAAAAATGTTTATTAAATATATTTGGGAATAAGCATGACCCACCCATATTGATACTCCATTTAATACTTCAAGATGTGTAATTTTTACACAAATTTACCATCATGATTAAGTAAACTGTAAAATATATTCTGCAGTCTATCATCCTTTATTCCAGAAAATATTAAGAGTATCATTTGGTGTAAAGTTAACAGATGTGTGAAATACACTGTTCAAAATTTGAACTTTGATTTTTGCAGCCATTTTATTCTCGAAAGGACATAATGGATTGTTATGTGCTGACATGCATACACACACCTACCAGATGGTACCTTGCTCCTAGCATTTTCTCAAGAGGCAGCAAAATTTACTTAGGCTGTCATTATGTTATCTCCAAAGGAGAGATTCTAATATTAGTAGTCCTCTATCAGTATGGTCTAAGTTAAGGTAAGGTGATTACACTCTGACATTGGTACCTCGAGTTCAATGGGCTGGAGGATGTCCTTAAGAGCTTGAAGAATTTATGTAACATTATTTCAGGTTTTTAATTTTTCCTGAAACTAAACAGAATTGTCTATGCTAATTTCTAAGGGTAATTGTCTCCATTTCTAGGTGTCCTTTCTTATTTCAGAATAAGAAACTGATCTGAAACAGATCAGGTCAAGAGTTTTCTAAATAGGGTACATGGGAGGCTCAGACAATTGGTTAAACATCTGCTTTCCACTCAGGTCATGATCACGTGGTCCTGGGATGGAGTCCCACATCAGGATCCCTGCGGGGTGGTAAGCCTGCTTCTCCCTTTCCCACTCCCCCTGCTTATGTTCCCTCTCTTGCTGTGTCTCTCTCTGTCCAATAAATAAAATCTTTTAAAAAAAATTCTAATGGAGTAAAAGAAAGTAACTATAAAAAAAGTTTTCTTAAGAAACATCACTTCACCAATGGTGTTTGTTTGCTCTTCATAGCATCTTTTGGTTTCTATATATGTTCCAAGTTTTAAAAGAATAATACATGCTCATTGCAAAAATTTCAAGAACCAGAAAAAAACCCACAAATTTTATTTTTCAGAAATCACTGCTAATTCACCATTCGCAGAGGATGATTTTTAGCATCTTGATGTTTTCACTTTCTGATGTAAGAGTATAAGAATTATATATACAGTGTGTGTATCCATTATACTGTTGATAGACATTGAGCTATTGTTAAAAATACAGTTAACGCACAAGGCTACATTAGTTTCAGGTATACAACATAGTGATTCATCTTCTCCCTACTTTATGCTCTGCTCACCACAAGCATAGTACCATCTGTTACTATATAACAATATTACAATATTACTGACTGTATTCTTTATGTTGTACCTTTTATTCTCCTATTCATTCCATAACAAAAAGGCTGGACCTCCTGTTTCCTTTCACCCATTTTGCCCATCTCCTCATCTTCCTCTCCACTGGATCATAACTTCTCTGAATTTATAAGTCTGATTCTACTTTTTTGTTGTTGATTCACTTGTTTCATTTGATACCACATGTAAGTGAAATCATATGGCATTTATCTTAGTCTGACTTATTTCACTTCCACTCTAGGTCCATCCATGTTGTCACAAGTGGTATGATCTCATTCTTTTTTATGGCTCTATTAAATTCCACTGCGTTATATATATGGCATCTTCCTTATCCATTTGTTTAATCATCAAAGAAATCAAAGCCACAATGAGATCATCTTACACCTGTTAGAATGACTAAAATAAAAAAGATAAGAAATAGCTAGTGTTGGCAAGGATGTGGAAAGGAAGGAATGCTTATGTACTATTGGTGGGAATGTAAATTTCATAGTCACTGTGAAAACAGTATGGAGACTCATCAAAAAATTAAAACTAGAAATACTATATAATCCAATAATTCCACCACTGGGTATTTATCCAAAGAAAACAAACACACTAATTCTAATTTATAAAAGATGTGCACCCTTATGTTTATTGCAGCATTATTTGCAATAGCCAAGGCATAGAAACAAACTAAATGTTCATTTGGTAGATAAATGGGTAAGGAGAATGTGAGATAGTTATAAAATACACACACACACACACACACACACACACTCTCTCTCTCTCTCTCTTTCTCTGGAATATTATGTAGCCATAAAAGGATATTTTTTTTTAATTGTATTTATTTATTTGACAGAGACAGATGACAAGTAGGCAGAGAGGCAGACAGAGCGAGAGAGGGAAGCAGCCTGCTTGCTGAGCAGAGAGCCAGATGCAGGACTCAATCTCAGGACCCTGGGATCATGACCTGAGCCAAAGGCAGAGGCTTTAGCCCACTGAGCCACCAGGTGCTCCACCCAAGGTTAATCTTTTTAAAATTTAAACTGTTGTATAAAAGAGCCTACTAGAACATGTTGTATATGTCTTTTCGTGCATCTAAGAAATAATTTTGAATTTATACTCAGTAGTGCTACTGCTGGTCATAGAGCATATGTATATTTATCTTTCTTAGAAATTGACAAATGTTTTCCAACTAGCAATTCCAATTTACTAGTGTGGTAACAGGCAGCACATTGGTAACACTGGATATTGTCATTCTTTCTAATGTTAGTCATGTTTGTTAGGTACCCATGTAAACTTGTATTTCTTTGATAAATTATATGGCTCACTTTTCATTTGATGATCAGTCAATAATCTCGAGAATTCCATTCAGGGCTTTGACCAATTTTTTAAACAGGTTTTTTTGTTTTTAATTAGTAAATTCTGTTTTTGTCTCTATCTCTCCTGGCTACAAGTTGCTTGTTATTTTGATCTCTTTTTTTCTATTTTTTTAATGTTCTGTTACTTTTTACTAAAAAGTAGTATTTCATTATATGAAGGTACCAGATATCTATCCATTCACCTATTGCAAAGCAATTTTTTAGCTTCAAATTTTTGAAAGCTGTGAAGGTAATATGTAACATGCACAAACAGCTTTTGTGTAGATGGAAGTTTTCAAATCAGTGGGGTATGATGAGTGTGATTTGAAGCATGTGGTAAAACTATGGTGAGACTGCAAAACAAGCAAACCATCATCCAAAGTTGCTGTACCATTTTGCTCCCCTATCAGTGATGAATGAGATCCTAGAATTCTGAATCTTCACCAACAATTGGTTATTGCCAGTTTTTTTTTTAATTTTAGCTATTGTAATGTACATTGTGGTGACTCTTCATTTGAATTTGCATTTACCCAATGACAGATAATGTTGAACATCTTTTCATATATTAGTTTGCTATCTTTATATCCTCTTTGATGAACTGTCCAGATGTTTCTTGCATTTTGTTTTAAAATTTAATTTATTTGACAGAGTATGAGCACAAGCAGGGAGAGTAAGAGATGAAGAAGCAGACTCCCCACTGAGCAGGGAGCCAGATGTGGGGCTTGATGCGGGGCTCCATCCCAGGACTCTAGGATCATGACCTGAGCTAAAGGCATACAGTTAACTGACTGAGTCATCCAGGAGCCCTTATTTCTTCCCATTCAAAAATCTGGTTGTTTTCTTATTTTTGAGTTGCAAGACATCTTAGTATATTTTATGTACTTGTTCTTTAAAAGATAAATTTTGCAAATATTTTGTCACAGTGTGTGACTCCTCTTTTAATTTTATTAATAATTTCTTTAATAGAACACAGAGATTTAACTATAGTAAGGTCCAAATTTTTTTTTAAGGAATTTTGCTCTCAGTTTTACATCTAAAGCTTTACCAATTCACCGAGTTCATATAGATTTTCTCCTTTGCTTTCTATCAGAAGTTTTATAATTTTGTATTTTTACATTTAGTTAAATGATCATTTTGAGTTAAATATTATGCCAGTGGTAAGGTCTATGTGTGGGTTCCAATTTTTACATGTGAATATACAATCGTTCTGGTATCATTTATTGAAAAGACTGTCCTTTCTCCATTGAAATGCCTTTGTGCCTTCGTCAAAGATTGACTATTACTTGCTTAGATCTCTTGTATCATAGGTTCTATATTCAATTCCACTGATCTAAGTAGCCAATGTTTTGCTAATACCACAATGTGTCGATTATAGTACCTTTTTAATAAGTCTTAAGATAGTATGAGTCCCTCCGTGTTCTTTTTTTTCCTAATATCATGTGGATTATTCCACTTTGTTTGCTTTTACATGTAAAATGTAGAATTTCTAATTGCTGGGATTTTTATTGGAATTGTGTTTTACCTACAAAGTTGGGATGAATTGGCATTTTAATAATACCAATTCCAGTCCATAAATGGAATAATTTACCATGTATTTAGACCTTTAATTTCTTTTATGTGTCTTGTGGTCTTCCACATATAGACCACATTTACCATTTGATTTATTACTCAACATTGCATTTTTTGTTTTTCTGGTTGCAAATGGTATTGACTTTGTAATTTGAGAATTCCACTATGCATTGCTGGCATACAGAAGGCAATTGATTTTTGTAGATTAACCATACATCCTGCAGCCTTACACATGCTCTTAATTTCCAGGAGGTTTTTGTTTGTTTGTTTTTGTTACATTTGGTTTTTGAAGATTATTTGAAACTTTCATGTCTTTTATGAAATGGAGTTTTATTTCTTCCTTTCCTACATGTATCTTCTTATATAATAGAAAAAGGAGACAACATGCAATAACAGATGGGTGATAGAAAAAGAGAGATGGAAACTCTAAAAGGAATCAAAAGGAAATGCTATAAATAAAAAAATGCGTAAGAGCAATGAACAATGTCTTTGATGGGCCCACTGGTATTCAACATAGCCAAGAGAAAAAAATCAGTGTTCATGCCATTCCTTTATTAGCTCTTCACTGTCTCTTGTTATTCATTTTATTCTTCTAGTGTTTACACTATAGGTTAAAATGTGTATCCTAGATTTATTACTATTGACTGAGTTCATTCATGACCGCTTCTTAAAGAATAAAAGATACTTGAGACAGTTAATCTTCGTTTAATACCTCCTATCCTTTGTGTGAAATATGATTTTTCAGTATACCTTTCAAAAGCATTATTATTTTTCTTTTATTAAGTAGTTGCTATTCATATTCATTTGTATTTATTGTCATGTTTACCTTTCTAGTGTTTTTTTCCCCTAAAATTCTATGCTTTCATTTGGAATCATTTTTTTTTCTTATTTATTTATTTATTTGACAGACAGAGATCACAAGTAGGCAGAGAGGCAGGCAGAGAGAGAGGGGAAAAAGCAGGCTCCCTGCTGAGCAGAGAGCATGACATGGGGCTCAATCCCAGGACCCCAGGACGATGACCCAAGCCGAAGACAGAGACTTTAACCCACTGAGCCACCCAGGCGCCCCAAGGAATCATTTTTCTTTAACCTGAAGAAGTCCCTTTGCTAATTTTTGTAACTAGCCCTGCTGGCAATAAATTACTCAAATATCAGGGTTTTTTTTTTCCTTAAAACCCTCCTTTCTCTCATTTTAATTACCAAAGAATATTTTATCTGCACCGAATTCTAGGTTGGCAGTGTTTTTATTTTAATCCTTTAAAGATTCTCTTTGTACTTTCATAAATTTTGTTCAAAAGTTTGCCTTCAATTTTACTGCTTCCTTTTGTTTATGTATTTTTCATATGGTTATATTTAAGATACCTACTTTCTAACTATCATGTAATTAGGTGTCGTTTCTTTGTATTTATTCTGAATGGGATTTGCTGAATTTCCTGAATCTGTGGGTTTGGAAAATTATTGAACAATTAGAAAAATTACGGAAACTTTTTTTTAAAGATTTTGTTTATTTATTTGACACAGAGAGAGAGATCACAAGTAGGCAGAGAGGCCAGCAGAGAGAGGAGGAAGCAGACCCCCTGCTGAGCACAGAGCCCAATGCTGGGCTTGATCCCAGGACCCTGAGATCATGACCTGAGCCAAAGGCAGAGGCTTAACCCACTGAGCCACCCAGATGCCCTTGAAACATATTCCTTATTAGGAAAATTATTGAACAGTATTTCAACAAATATTATTTACGCTCAAGTAGTACTCTTGCCTGTAGTCAAGTAGTACTCTTAACTGAAAGATGGTATGCAATTTGTGCCTTACATGTTTCTTAGATACCGTCTTTAAAAATCTTTTTCTCTTTATACTCCAGTTTGTATCTTTTCTATAAATTTGTCTTTTAATTCACAAATCCAATTTTATCATCTCCAGTTTGCTCTTTAAAAATCACCTGAAGAATTCTTAATGTCAAATATTACGTCTTGCAGTCCTAGAATATCCATTTAATGTTTTTAAACGGATTCTGTATCTGTTGAAATTCTGTATTTTTTTCTCCATCTTCCATCCTTTTCTCATTTGTCTTTATCATATGATTATAGTTATCCTGATGATTTGTCTACAGTCTCTATCTCAATTATCTCTGATTTTGCTATGACTGAATCTTTTTTCTTCCTGATTGTCAGTTTCTTCGATTGGGCACCATGGAAAGTAGGTAGTTGAAAAATATTAGTTCTAAAGAGCATCTAATTAAAATCTGTCAGGCAATTAGATTACAGGTAGATCAACTTGATAGTATTAAACTTTGAGGCTTTGGGGTAATGACTTTTTCATTTTTTCCCTTATAATTAGGGCACAATCCTCATTCCTACACTATGCTGTTGAAGGGTTCTCAGTAGCTGGGCTCAGACTTCAAGTTCTATCTTGCAGTATCACACAAGCTCTGATAGACTTGTCCAGCTCTCCAGCCTCTGAGGGGTTCTAACTTTTAGGCCTTCTCAAATCTTCATGTATGTATAGCTTAGGGGTTGGTAAGGAAACCAAGAAGTGGGGTTTATATAGGATTCTGAAGCTCTAGATCAAGGAATGACAATATTTTAATGGAAGAAAGGGGAGGTGTAGTTTGCTGACCCCTATTGTTGCAACATTCTCTTAGGACAAAAGTCATGGTAAAGGTGAAATTCAACAACCATGTATCCCTTTTCTCGATAATGGCATCTGCTATCCAGAATATACCAAACAGCAGATAGCTGATTTTTAAAAAAATATTCTAACCAACTTTTACAGTTTCTTTTTTTAAAATAGTGGAACAGCCTGCTGACAGGTACTCTATCTTTGTCAGAGCCAGTAGTCTCCTCTTATTCTTATTTTCATATGAAGTTCATAGTTCAGTTATAAGAAAAAATAAATATCACTTATGCTGCAGTGCTAAATTTCCCTGGTTGACCTCAAAGAAAGATATGAGGCATAAATTTGAGAGAGGATAGGGGGTGGCAGTGAAGACAAAAAGAAGAAATGGTAGGGGAATCTTTATATATTGTTTTCCTTCAACCAAAGAAGTTATATTATCTTTCTGCCTCAAAAAGTAAAGGTTTAAGTGAATAGCAAGTCTTTTTGCTTAGAACTTTTAAGTTTGCTTTGAGTCATTTCTCATTTGATTAACAGAAATCTTAGATATTTTCGATCAGAGAAATATATAATTATACCAGAGCAATATATAAATAATCTGATGCTTGCTTGAAGTTTGAAATTCTCTGAACCATTTCCCATGTCCATTAGCATGTATAATTAAGAGGTATTCTATTGATAGAGGCTATTCCATTCTCCTGATCCTTTTTGTAAGACAGTATATTTAAGAATACATTAAAAAAAAAAAAAGGCTTTTCTGATTGTGTTGTGGGGCTTAAGTAATAATGTTACTTGAGAAGCAAGTTACTGAAGAGCATTTTAAATTTAAAGCTCAATATCTTAGGATAAAAGTTATTTTCTTTCAGGAAAGTGTTTTTCAAGCTCAAACAAAATAAGTAATATTTTTTTTTTTCCTAAGTAGTTAGAAAGATTTGGGAGAAAAACCCCACAAAAGTGAATCAGATGCAGTACTTACATGTCAAGGTCATGTAGGCATTGAAATTCTGACTTAACTCAGTTCACAACCTTTTCTTCACTCTGAAGTGATGTTTGTGGATGTTAAATACAAATGACTTGTTTTACTTTTACCAGCATTGCATTTGTAAAACCACAAACCTATTGCAAGTAAATGTCCTTGATTTATCATTTACCTCCAGTGAGCTCAATCCAGTATGAAAGAAAGAATATCAAACTGGCACAAAGAGACATTCCTTGCTGAAACTGCCTGAGGTACATTCATGCAGAAGAAAGCTTTGAAATATTTCCAAAATATAGGTGGTTAAATTGCCTCTAAAAAGAAAGTATTTAGTGTCCCTTAGTGTCATCTCCTTACATGTCATATAACTGATGTTCCCATTCTAGATATAAACTCTGACACGTAGAATTAAAGATTAAAGGACACTGAGGAAAATTCTCTTTGACATATGTCGTAAATGATGACCTGTGGACATATGAACTCACTTTGTACAGGAGGAACTCTACAGATTCCTAATAAAAATTCCAAGAGCTACCACTTACTGAGTACTTAATACAATGTCAAACACTTTGCATAGGTTATCTGTTTTAAATCTTACAATATGTTATGAAGTTTTATCTCCATTGTGTAGCAAGAGAAACTGTGACCCAAGGGGGCTAGGGGATTTGTCACAATTCTAAGAGCTAGTCCAAAGCAATGAGCTAGTGTCAAGCACTGTTTACCCCGTGTCTATCTAGATTCAAGGCTCGGGATTTCAGTGCCTTGCCATTTTGCCTCTGAACTAATATGACTGTTATGCAAAATGCGTTCAATAGGTTTGTGGTTGGACAATTTTAAGTTCAGAGAGAGCAAGACCACTTCATCTACATCTAACTGGATGGAGTGTTTATTTTCATTATTTTGTTTACTCATTTGTTAACTCATTTAGCAAATGTTTATTGAATGCGTATTTCCTGGGCATTAGAAATTTACAAGACAGAAATTCCTTAGCTTATGGAAATCACCTTCTAGTAAGGAAGACTGACAATTAGCATAAGAAAAAAATAATAATCAAATAATTTATCATAGTGGTAAGTTCTTTGACAATCATGTAATATGATAGAAATGGAATGAAATTTAGCTAGCCTGGTCGGACAGACCTTTGTAGTTGAAGTAACATTGTAGTTGATAAAGTACATAACTCACGTGCAACATTTTCAAGCCTGAATTTCATAGTTGTCAAGTGTTAAGTTTGGTTAATTCGAATTCAGATTTGCTCTCCATTTCTGCAATACTGCTTCAGAGGAAGAATCACTGAGCTCCTCAAATAGAGATACATCCTTCTATTGCTAATAGCCTTTCCTTAATCACAGATACTGCTTTATAGTAAGAATATTTTCTTGAAAGGGATAATTGGCTCCTGTGATAGTATAACTTCAAAGAAAAAGTGATTATTTTTTCCACTGATGTTCCTTACCATTTCAAAGAGCCTTTGTTGCCATTGTTAGTCCTGTTGAACATGATTCCAATTGAGGAAAGTGATCTGCCTAGTGGAAGAGGTGTGCTAACTCCTGAACTGATGGTGAGTTTCATTTTTCCCCTCTTATGTTAGGAAAAGCATTAATCAACCAGGCAAATAGATGGGAGAAATGTCTTCAGAATACCCAAAAGTCATCTGGGCACTACGGTTTAGTTGGTTTTATTGAACTAAATAACTGTTCACAGTTTGTATGAACCAAACACTTCCCTAACATTTACCTTACAATATAACAAAAAAGAGTTCAGACTAAAATTAAATACAAATTAAACACATAAACAACAGAATTGCTCTTGCAATGGTAATACATTGTTCTATTTATTGCCTGCTCACTTGACTAAGGTAAACTTGGAGCTAAATTTTTATTTGTAATGTTCCCTGATAGCATCAAATAAATTTTTGCATGTAGAGGCAGTTAGAAACTTGCCTTGCATGAGGAAAAATGTGTCACTGATGAGAAAGGCTTTAGGGATATTCTTAGTTTGGAGGACAAGATATCCAAGGCCTATTAAAACTCTAAAATAGCATTATAACTTATAATTATGTATAATTTTACTATGGTCAAACTTTGATTAAAATAATATTTATATTCTTACTGCCAAAAAGGTAAAGCACATTTTTGTTTCCTATTAATTGAAGTGATATAATCTCTAAAGGTGACAATAGCACCACCAGCTCTCTTTGCTTCCTTTAATTATTTTGTGTTAGCTATGACAAGGTGTAACTGCAGATTTATTGCAAAGAATTTCACTTCACTAGTGCCTAGGCCTTATTGTGCATGCATGGCCAAACCTGGATTCTCTGTGGCTTATGTACATGGCTTTGAAATAGCTGTATTTCCAAAACAAAGCTCAAAAATCTATAAAAGAGACAAGATATGACAGGTGCCATATACAATGAATAATTGCTAAAGGCAAGATTTGGTAGCGACATTTCTTTTATGTTAACTCCTTTATATCTTCTCTGAACAATCATTATGTCTTTCTGAATTTTTGTTCCACAGATGTTCAATCTTGTTTCTCAAGCATATTCTTTGTAAGATACATTAGGGGTGGTTTTGGGGGAAAAAAAAAAGTTTCCTGTTTTTCTCCACTTGCTATCTTTTTGTAATGATGTTAAGTAGTGATTCTTTCTTCTCTAAGAATCTTCTAAGAATCACGAGTGACTTCATTTGCCTACCAATTAACTTCAGCTAATTTATTCAGTTAGCTAAAATCCCCAGAATTATTCAACATCTCGGCATTAATATGAAAACTTAGCAGTCCGTTTCCTATTCTTCCCTTCCCACAAACGTACATGAAGAAGAGAGTGTTTCTAGAGGGGCATGGACAAACCAGATAGCTTGAGTTACTGTTATCTAATGATTTACTCAGGTTGTCTGTCCACCTCTCTGACCTTTTAACCACTTTGTATATTAAAAGTAAAAAAAATTATGCATGAATTCACAAATGGTATGAAATAAAAATACATGAATCTAACCCTGTAAATATAGTAAGAGTTGAAGTTAAATAATTTTTTCATTGTGGAAAACACCTCTTTATTTTTCTGTACTTCGTTATGGGAAATTATGAATTTTCTTATTAAATGAACTGAAATTGATACTTTTTATTAATTTGTAGCTCAAAATATCCCGATATTATAGCTCAAACATTATCAGTGGTAATGTAATAATGTAAATCATTGCACATTTTTGGGATAATTTTCAGCAAGTAACTATAAAATACTTTTTAAAAAGTACACTTTTTTAAAAAAAGATTTTTATTTATTTATTTGACAGACAGAGATCACAAGTAGGCAGAGAGGCAGGCAGAGACAGAGAGGGGGAAGCAGTCTCTCTGCTCAGCAGGGAGCTTGATGCAGGGCTTAATCCTAGGCCTGGGATGACAACCTGAGCCAAAGGCAGCGGCTTTAACCCACTGAGCCACCCAGGCACCCCAAAAGTACACCTCCTTTGACCTAACTACCAATACCAGGAATTTAACCTATGAAAATAATTTGTATAAATAAATAAATAAAGTATATCACTGATATATCTATATATAGATATAGATTTGGGGATATACATAAGGATAATATATATATTAATTATATATATATGTAATAATTCATTCATAGATACATAAGTACATTCATTGTAAGTTGCCCAGTTTTTTTGCTGCTTTTAAGTAAATAGATCATGAGGGCAATTTTTTAAATGCCTCATTGCTACTCCCATCAACTGAGACTTTCTAACTGTATGAACTACTACTGGGGGGAAGGCATTATATTTTTTTATATCTTAATTCTACATATATGACCCAAAAGGTTTACACTTGAAATTAATACCCACTCATAATGTACATTTTCTGTTTTATTATAACTAGATGATACTTTAATTCCTTCAACAGGGAAAGATTATCTTCTTGTACTACATTTTATGGATTTCAGCAAGTCAATCTTCTATTTCTGTACATGAAGGAAATATAGTTGCTAAGAAGGAAAATGATTTACATAAGACCTACAGGTCTTTTGTTACACAACTGAGAAATTATGACTTGAGGGTCAGCATATTTTCAAATATAGTACATGACTTCCCTTCACCACTGCCTGTCTATACAGAAGATTTAAAAACAACAGATATCGAATAAATATGGATATTTTAAAACATTGCTTAAAAATAGTTATAGAATAAATAACTTTTTAAATAAGCATATGTTTAGATTAGGACCTAACAAAATGTTTGTCACTTCCTAAATCCCTCGATATTTTTACTGGAAGGAAGGGAAAGAGGACATACTCTTGACATACATGAATTATGAGGTGTATCAGCCATACTTAAATTATCATTCAGTTAAAAACATATCTATGGCTGAAAAGACTTCAGTAAACTTTATAAGTATCCTCATTTTTTTAAAAGATTTTATTTATTTATTTGACAGACAGAGATCATAAGTATGCAGAGAGGCAGGCAGAGAGAGAGGAGGAAGCAGGCTCCTGATGTGAGCCCCTGATGTGGGGCTCAATCCCAGGACCCTGAGATCATGACCTGAGATCATGACCTGAGCCGAAGGCAGAGGCTTAACCCTGAGCCACTCAGGCACCCCACAAGTATCCTCATTTTAAGGATCGTTTCAAATATACTTGTTAGAGGTTTTTAAAACAAATATGAAGAAAAATTATGATTTTTCTCACACCTTAAGGATATCTGCTGGCTAAAACACTACATTTTCTTTCTTTCTTTCTTTCTTTCTTTCTTTCTTTCTTTCTTTCTTTCTTTCTTTCTTTCTTAAATATTTTTTATTTATATATTTAAAGGAGAGAGTGAGAGACCATGAGAAAGGGACCACAAGCAGAGGGAAGGGCAGAAAGAGGAGCAGGCTTCCTGCTGAGCAAGGAGCCTGATGCAGAGCTCAGTTCCAGGACCCTGGGATCATGACCTGAGCCAAAGGCAGATACTTAAGCCACTGAGCCACCCAGGTGCCCCGAATCACTACATACACATTTCCCATTTTGTCTTTTAATTTTATTTAGTGATAAATAGTTGAACCCCTCTCTCATTATGTATGATATACTCATTAATTACTTTAACAAAGGTTATACTCATCTCCTAGGAAGTTAGCTCCCTTGCATTCTCATTTATGTATGAATCTTTTGTGAGGAGTATGTGCTGATGAATCTAAATGTTTTCTAAGTGAGAGGGTAAATACGATGTATTTAATCACTGATTAGAAACTGTAATCTTAATGCTTTAAAAAATCATAAATAGATAATATCAAATGTCCTTGACATTGCTGAGCTACTGGATAGATTGCTGGTGGGAGCATCAGTTTATATAATGACTTTGAAAAATAATTTAGTATTACCTGATGATAAAACTAACTTTACTCATACCAAGTACCTGCACTATATATTCAATCAGTCCTTATTTATGTGCACCAGAAGAAATATTCAAGAATGCTTATAAAAGAATGAGTTTGTAATTGAGAAAAAAAGCAAATAATCCAATAACTACCAGCATTAGAAGAGGTAACTAATTTGTATTAATTTGTGATATAGTAATTCAATAGACTATTTTACAGTAAATATATATGTATATATATATATATATATACATATATACATAAATTTAGCTAGATAAAACAACATGGGTAAATCATAAGATGTAAATTGAGGGGGAAAAAAGTGAAGGATGGTTTTGTAATTCCATTAAGATATATTTCAAAAGAAACAGAAAATTTTAGGTATATAAACATAAACAGCTAAAGGAAAACAAAGAAACAATAAAGAAATTCAATACAGTATCTATTCTGAGGATGTAGAGATGGTAAAGTGGGTGTATAGTGAACTTCAGGTTGATGCTAAGGTTTTATTTAAAATGAGTGTTGTGGGGCACCTGGGTGGCTCAGTGGTTAAGCCACTGCCTTCGCTCAGGTCGTGATCCCAGGATTCTGGGATCCCAGTATTCCCACATTGAGCTCTCTGCTTTGGCAGGGAGCCTGCTTCCCCTCCCTCCACCCTCTGCCTGCCTCTCTGCTTACTTGTGCTCTCTATCTGTCAAATGAATAAAAAAAATCTTTAAAATAAATAAAATAAAATAAAATGAGTGTTGTGCCCATAGGAGATTGCCGTATCTTTGTATTGCATACATGTTCTTTTGTTATTTACTGATTATTCAATTAAAAAATTATTAAATGAAGAATGACAGAAAACTGTGTAATATTTCTGTTTCAAATAGGTATTTTTTTTCCTTTGAGTAAAAATTAAGACTCAGAACAAAATTTAAAGAGACCAAAGCCGACAATGTTACTTGGGATCCCTGGCATTACTCACTCTCATTACCTGTTTGTTTCTCCTGGTGTGGTTGAGCTGTGGAATCAAACTTTGCCTATCCCTAGATCTTACTTCTGGCATAGAGAACATTAAAAAACAAAAACAAAAAAATGACAAATCATTTTGGCTCTCACAGAAGCCAGACTCTTAGCCAAATCTAAGTTTGTATATCTTTTGGAATAAATGTGCATATGTGTGTGCTTGTGTTTGCATGTATGCACACACTCTACACACATGCAAAGCGCTTAAACCCAGCACAAAGCTTTCATCCATTCGAGACACCATTTTTCTATTCAAGAGCTGCAAATTATTTTTGATGAATTGAATGGAAACTGATGTATCACTATTACCGCATGGTGGCTTGTCCATCACAACGGAAGTCAAAGCTGTCGGGCTCCAAAGGAGAGGTATGGAAAGTAGAGTAGTACAATCAGCTAACACGGATTTGTCCTTCCTGTATTACAGTTCGAATTCAACACCCCCATCTAGCCTGAGGCTGGAGATTGAAGCAATGTTCAGTTCTCTAACTACCATAAAGCTGATTCCACCGAACACGAGTTCTGCATAATAGGGTTTCATGGGCAAATAGGTTTGGGAAATGCATTGTCAAACAAAGGCCATAGGTTTCTTTTCTGCAAGTATTTTAGAGGATGTAAAACACTAAGCTGTTTGATTCTCCTAAGTGGGAGACCTCTTACACATTTTTCCTCAAATTTGATTCTGATGTCTTTTCCCCTTTGGAAGATCATTCCGTGGGATTATTGACTTGTGTAATAGACTTTGAGAAATGCTGCCAAAGATGGTTCTATTCTCTACCTTTTATTAAAAAGGTATAGTAATTAGAAAATTGAGGATCTCTCAGTAGGACATGAGTTTCTATTATGTGCTAGCAGAATGGGCAGAAAAGCAAACTGAAGTGAAGTTATACTCCATAAAAGTATTAGAAAAATATTTTATAAAAGCTTAGATTTTATCTATTGATCTCTTAAGGTGCTACTGAAGATTTCCTTTGCCTTTAATATTTCCTCATCGTCCTATTCTACCTACCCACCTCCCACAGTGATCTAAACCCTAAAATAGTAATCTGGACTCTAGGGTTAAAAATATAATAAATGAGAGCAGAGGTCTCTGGCTATATTCACCTTCTTTTTAATCAGGCCAAAGAATTTTCACTTTAAATATAGAAGTGTATCTCACTCAAGTTTCTCTGCAAATATCCTACAGCCCACATCCTACTTGGCTGTTTTTAGATTCTTAGTCCTCATAAGAGGATAAGACCAAGAGGTGAGAGAAGTCAGGTGAATGTTCTGAATGGAATGGAATAAAAAGTTAACACTCCATATGGAACTATGTTTTATTTAAGTGTGAAATTGGGAGAAAAATAACCTGTCATGCTGTTGTTAGTGCCTTTTGGGGTTTCAGAATTTGAAAAGTTGTTTCACACATACCAATTTATTCCACAGCTTTACCAAGGTTGTGCATATGTAGAATTATTATTTTTGGTTTTTTATGTTTCTATATAATAATTAGAAATCTGAAAGACATAGCAAATATAGATAACCTGGATAAAGAGGGTGAGAAGGTTGGATTCAATGAACCTTTAGAGCTCGTTCTAGATTTAACATTGCTGAATTCTATACTGTGACAATATTCTTTCTAGTCATAATTTTCTACCAGAACATCAAGGAGATAGGGCAACAGGTAACACAACAAAGGTCATATCTCTGGAAGAGTCTTGATACTTGATACTAGCCACATGTATCACCTTGATTAATTTCTAAATCAGCCATTCATTTGGGGTCAAATGTGGTACCATATGCTGATTGAGCTGCAGTCCATTGCTTGTGCACTTCCCCAGGCATGGGAAGAGGGATGTTCTAGGCCTCCGGTCTGCAACAGAGGAATGTGGAATCCTGCCTGTTGCTAGTACATAAGACAAAAGGGAATTCAGAGGCTGGGTAGATTAAAGAAATGAAACAAATACACCACATGAAGTAAATAATAGAATTCCTTGTTCCATAATTTCTGTTCCATGGATCGAATGAGATTTGTAGTTTTGTAGAACTGGAAAACTATCATTCAAAAATATCCTTCCATATTTTATTAATTATTCATTCAAGCTTGTGCTTTGATGTCCCCAGAAAATGAAGTTTGGTGGTAATGTCTGCTAATGAGTGAACTTCAATAGCAATTATATTTGGTAAAGAGTCTTGGAAATTCCACATGGATTATTTGTATACAGGAGCATGGGGTAATCAGATGTTGAGATGAAAGTATAAGCAGAAGTATGGAAAATATATAGAGAAATGATTTATCTTTGTTCCTTATCTTGGGCTGAAACTGCTCTGTAAACTGAGAACCAGAAGCTAATTTTTGGTGGTAAAGTATATTTCTGAAAAAGATTAGGTGACCTTGGGTACTACAAAGTGGTAAACTATAGACACTATAGGTAAACTTGGGCACTATAGAATGGTAAATCCATTATTTTCATGTTTATGTTTCCTAAGCCTTGGAAACAGCTCTTAGAGACTACTCGGATAATTATTCCCATTATGTAGAAGAGGAAGCTGTATCTCAGACAGGTTAAGTAAAGTAACCAAGATTAAACACCTGAAATGACAAACTCAGAATTCTAATTAAAATGTTTCTGATTCCAGCACCTGATATCTTAAACATTAAGGCATGTTGTCCCTAAATAAATCAGGAGCATCTCTTAAGGTAGAGGGCTCTTCTGAAGCCCTGAGATATTACTATTATTTACCCTCTGTGGAAAGTCAGTTTGGTGCCATTCCCCCACTTATTTATCTTACCAGCAGGCACAAATTTATCCATACTGAGATGTGAAATTCAGGATTTGGGTACTCTTTTCTACCTGGAAGAATCAAGGCAAATCACAAACCCTTTAAGAACTCAGTTTCCCCTTTCAAATAATTGGGAGATTACAACAAATCATCTTAAAGATCCCCTTCAGGTTGAACACTGTTCAAAATTCGATCACAATTTTCTCTTTATGTCTGAGAATATGATTTTAAAACTTTGTCAACATATAACTCTTTCATAAAACAGGATCATAGAATAATTAATAAATAAATATATATTTATTTATTATTTTTATATACACACACACACACATACATACCTATATACATACATACATACTGTGACGGGGCACCTGGATATGTCAGTCAGAAGACCATGCAGCTCTTGATCTTGGGGCCATGAGTTTGAGCCCCATGTTGGGTATAGAGATTATATAGATAAAAAACAAAATTGCTGTAACATTAACACATTTTCCAACTAAATATTATAGATCTGCTTTACCCATTTTAAATGTTGTATAGTACTCCATAGAACTCCATGCTATTCTATAATGTGCTAAATTTATTTAGTCATATACCTGTATAAGGACCTTTCTATTCAGGGTTTTGTTTGTTTATTTGTTTGTTTTTGCTTTTACAAGTAAGGTTGCAATACATATACTTTATTTAAATGGGACATATTCCTAAGCTTTCTAGTATTGCTAACTGGGACAAAATGAAGTAAACATTTTGGTTTCTTTACAGTTATTTACATTATCCAACATGTTGCAATGCTTTATGTTATCACTGGTAGTGTTTGAGATCTTATCAGGCTACTTTAGGCTGCAATGAACAGAAAGGGTCAATTTAGTTTATTTGATAAGAAGATCCACTATCTTGCCAAACTCTAAGTTCAGAGGATGAAAGGGTAGTCTTCATGCCTCTTTCTTCTCCTTCTCCCCTATCCTTATATAACTCCCCAAGTTATTGTAAGAGGCTGCAGCTCTTCCAGGTGTCTGTTCTAGATCTTATACTATCCAGATGTAGAAATAGACATCTTTATTTTTTTTTAATATATTTGACACATAATGTTAAAGTAATTTAAGGCATACAACATAGTGATTCAAAATCTCTCTAAGGTATACTATGCCCCCACAAGTGTAGCTACCATCTGTCACTGTACAATACTGTTAGAGTGTCCCTGATTATACTACCTATGCTGTGCTTTTTATTTCCATGATTCATCCATTCCATAACTAGAAAACTAGAAAACCAGTTTGCCCATGCCCCTATCCTGTTTCCTTCTCACGACCATTTGTTTATTCTCTGTATTTATAGGTTTGATTCTGCTTTTTGTTTGTTTATTCATTAGTCTTTTAGATTACACATGAGGGAAATCACATGGTGTTTGTCTTTCTCTGACTCATTTAGCTTAAATATTCTCTAAATCTATCCATGTTGTTGCAAATGGCAAGATCTGTCCTTTGTTATGACTGTATAATATTCCTATGTGTGTGTATGTGTGTGTGTGTGCACACCACATCATTATACATTCATATATTAATAGACACTTATGCTGTTTCCATATCTTGGCTATTGCAAATAATGCTGCAATAAACATAGGGGTGCACATATCTATTCAAATTAATGTTTTCGGGGCACCTGGGTGGCTCATTGGGTTAAGCCTCTGCCTTCAGCTCAGGTCATGATCTCAGGGTTTTGGGATCAAGCCCCACATCAGGCTCTCTACTCAGCAGGGAGCCTACTTCCCCCTCTCTCTCTACCTGCCTCTCTGCCTACTTGTGATCTCTCTCTGTCAAATAAATAAATAAAATCTTTTAAAAAACCAAATTAATGTTTTAATTATCTTTGAGCAAATATCCAGTAGTGGAATAATTGGGCCATATGGTATTTTTATTTTTAATTTTTTTTTAAGATTTTTATTTATTTGACAGACAGAGATCACAAGTAGGCAGAGAGGCAGGCAGAGAGAGAGGGGGGGGGGGAAGCAGGCTCCCCGCTGAGCAGAGAGCCCAATGCGGAGCTCTATTCCAGGACCCTGGAATCATGACCTGAGCCAAAGGCAGAGGCTTTAACCCACTGAGCCACCCAGGCGCCCCTATTTTTCATTTTTTGAGGCAACTTCATATTGTGTTTCACAGTGGCTGATACTAGTTTACATTCCTACCAGCAGCGTACAAGGATTCCTTTTTCTCCACATCACCTCATTAGTTGTTATTTCCTGTCTTTTTTATTTTAGCCATTTTGATAGGTGTAACATGATAGCTCATCGTGGTTATGATTTGCATTTCCATGATAAGTTGGTATTGAGTTTTGGAAGTTCTTTATGTATTTTGGTATGAACCCTCTTATTGGATATATCATTTGCAAATATATCATTTGCAAATCAATTGCAAAATATTTTGTTTTGTTGTTAGTTCCTGAACTATGCAAAAGCTTAGAAATGGACTTCTTGGTCTGTATTTTAAAGAGTGTACAAATCTGCTGAATTTTACTAGATTTTTCCTCCTGTCTCATTGGCCTGAATTATGTGAGAAATCCGTGCTTAAACCAATCACCAGAAATGGACTGGCTCAATAAGATTCAATCCTAGAATTGCAAGTGTGGCCTGTATATTCTGTAGTGTCTGAGTATACTGAAAATAATGAAAAGCTAAATAAATTTATTTAAATAAAATTTAAATAAATTTGTTTTTAGAAATAAAGAAGTAATTGCTGGTTAAGCAACCAGCAAGTCTGTTATTTTCGGTCTTAGAAGGGCAGAGTTTGCTCTCATCTGACAGCCGTAAGGATTTCACATAGTTGTTTTAATATGAATTCTCTTGGCTACTGATATGATTGTCTCCCCCCCGCCCAGTGTATTTATTGGCTTTTTGTAATTTACCTTCTGTTCACTGACTATTATATCATGTTTGCATACTGTTGCAATGAAATACTTGTCAGCTATATAAGCTTGTGGCAGAAGAATGTATTAATACCTTTTGAATAAAATAATTTTTTTAAAAATTCTTAGTCTATAATTGGACTTTGATTTCTTTTATAGATCACTTTTATTATGAAGGTTTCCATTCTCCTGACTCCCACCTTTTTGGATTTTTGTCTTAAGAGACTATAGTCTGTAAAAATATTTTCTTGTGACTTTTCAAGTAAAATCTAACCTGTTGTTTATTGATTTGGGTATAAATGTGTTATGATAAAAAGAAGGGAATGTTGATATAAAGCACTTATTTATTAGAATAAATGAAACATTATAAGGCAAAACTTGTTGAGGACTCAGTGAGCCCTTCCTTGAGCCCCATCTCAATACAAACATGTTCTCTCTGCTACTACTTCTCACTGCAACTTTTTAAATTCCTGAATAGCACTTCCCACAACTGGTTAGTTCATATTTATTAGTCTGTGGTTTTCTGTTTAACATGTATTTTCTCATATAAAATAAGCTCAAAGAAGGAAAAGACCACCCCTGTTTCATTCACTGCTACATCTTCAGGACACATAGAACACGTTGCTCAGCATGTAACGCTGAAGTACACAGTGTTGTATTAAATAAATTAGTTAACACAAAGTGAAGTAGGGAGGTGTCTCAGGAAGAAAGAGAATAAGAGAACATTTAGCTTTGAGTTGTCATATAAGCAGAAGAAAGGAGCTAGTTCTGTGGAGACTCAATGTTTAAATTCTGGTTGCTACCAAATTTCAGAAGTTTGACAATATTGATGAAGAAATAAGGATTATAAAAACACTTGAGCCCTTTGATTTGATAATTCAATGCCAAGAAGTGATTCCAGAGAATTAAGCAGAGATTTAATAATAGGTTTACACACAAAATTTTTTTATAGGTATTGTTTGTAATGGCAGATATTAGGAAATAATGTTGATGCCCCCCAAAAGAAGACTCATTAAAAAAATAGAAGTTAAAACCTCATGAAATATTTTCTTATCATACAATTGCAATCTTAAAGTATGTGACAACCAAAGCAAACAGCCATCATTAAAGGGGAATTTTAGGAATTTTTACTTTCTTCTTTATAATTTTATTGTTTCCAAATATCATACCTATAACACAATTCCTTTTATAATCAGCAAAAATTGAATATTATAAAAAATTGAATATTATTTTAAAAAATTAGATATTATTTTTAAAAAATTGAAGATTAAGATTTCTCAGAAGTAATGCTGGCATAGTCAGTTAATTTCTAAGATAGTAAATTATTCTTAATTGTTCAACAAGCATTTTTTTTCCCTCCCCTACAATCAGAAATTCAATTTACTAGTATCTCCTCAATCTCCTACCAATGAGTGATACCATTTCTCACATTGTGACTGGGATTTAATATAGTTCCTTTTTCATTCTGTTTCTAATAGCTGTATTTGATGAATGAGAAAGAGATGACAACCTCTGAAGACAAGAACACCAAGTATAACACTTCACTCACGTATATTATTTTCTCTAAGATATTCCCGATAGTTCTAGGACCCTGAAAACATTTATTATAAATTTGTCCCTGCTTCTTTCACTTTAAACAGCCAGGAAACCTGGCTGTTTCAGTTGGTAGAGCATGCAACTTTTGATTTTGGGATTATGAGTTCAAGTACCACATTCAGTATAGAGATTACAAGAAAGCAAGAGAGAGGGGGAGAGAGATACTAGGTAGACTTGAAAAGATTCTAATGTATCAATCCAAACAATAGAGGAAGGGCTTCAGATTATAAACTTCTCATCAGAACTGGATCTAACTTCATTTATTACACTTCACAAATGTTCTCTTTTCCTACTCATCTTGTCCTATTTACTTCTATGTAGGAATTTAACTCAGCAATAACCTTTGCCACTTGTTAATGTCTTTGGGCAGGGGGCAATAAATAACCCAAGGCAGAATGGAGGTACTTACATAAATGGAGTTTAGGTTTGAAGAGGGCACAGTCCATATGTACTGAAACATATAATTTTCAAAAACAAAATAGAATTCAAAACTTCAAGGATTATAAGTGCACTAACCTTTCAGTTATCTGGACTGGAGATTGAGAATTTAATACCCTATTAAACTGTGTAGTATCTGATAAGTACCCAAAAAGTTGACTGAAAGCTTCTGAAAATAAGAATCTTTTTAAACTATATTTATTTATTTTAAAATTTTTTACTTATTTCTTAGAGAAGAGTGTGCGTGAGTGAGTTGGGAGGTTTACACACAAAAGAGGGAAAGGGAGAGAATCTCAAGCAGACTCCCCACTTAGCATGGAAGCTCATATGAGGCTCCATCTCAGGACTCTGAGATCATAACCTGAGCCGAAATCCAAGTCTGATGCTTAACTGACTGAGCCACCCAGGCACCCCTCTAAAGTGTATTTATAGAATTTCTGATGACATCTATAAAGTACTAAAGTATACGGAGCATAAAATACACCTTGATGATTCAGTTTAACTTTACAATGGCCGTTCATATAACGCATAATAGATGAATTACATGAGAAATACAAGGATTTCTTTTGACTTCAAGTTTTTCTTAAAGGGCCAACTTGGGCCATAATTGGAAGGGTGGAGGAGAGAAGGAAGAAGGGAGACATGCATGGGTGGCAGAGGATCTGAAAGAATTTCTTGTAATAGCATGGAATAGTGTATGGGGACACAGTCTCTGGTATCAAGAAGATCTAGTTCCCAAGCCAGTTTCTGACACTTAGCACTTCTGTTACTTTGTAAATATAATTTAATCTCTTTAAATTTTAGTTTTCTACTTATTAGTGAAAGTGACAAAACAGTACTCCCTATTTCAAGGACTTGTGAAGACGGAAGGAGATCACACATATGAACCAGCTGAGTTGGTGCTTGGCACAAAGCACTCATTAATTCCTCTTCTGAGGCAGCGAAATAGAGAAGGTCCATGTCCATGGTGGTACCTTGTGACCCTGTCCTCTGGTCATAGTTGATTTAACAAGGGCATATATCTTACACATGCCAGACCAGTTTTTCTCCCTCTGAGAAATTTGTCTTTTCTAATAGAGAAAAACACAGAAATATTAGAAGCCTGTTGGCCTTCTTCTATTGCCCTTTCATTATATTGTATTAAGTAGTCACTTAGTATTTCCAGACTTCAAATTATTTTTAGTGAAATGAAGAAGTTGATTGAATTATCTGTCACTAAGCTTCATTCAACAAGTAAACTGTGTGGTTGTATTTGAAAACAGTACTATATACTTTATACTTCATTCTCCTTAATTGTGGGGATATGAGGGTCTCAGTTCTGCATATAAGGTAAAAATGAGAATAATTAAAATAACCTTGAAAATAGCAAAATAGTCTATGAAATTCATTTTACTCAACAACGTCACATCAGACTTAGTAGAATGTTCACATGCTTAGTGGCATGTAGGAAATGAAAATAAAGAAGGCCATAAAGAATTCATTTACTTCATTGTCTGCTTCCTTTTGGGTGTATAGTATGTTTAACAATAGAAGTCATGGAGAAAGAAATCACCTGGTCCTTACTTTCTCATTTTTTATCTTTCCTTTTCTGGCTCTCAGATTTGTACTCACTCTATCTTACTTGCATTTTCTACCCACTGTGATTACCATTTCCCATGACTTCATAGGTCAGGTATATGTTTATATTTCTCTCACAAACCTACACATAATAATAGGTGATTGATAAATGTTTATTAAAAAAAATAAAATTTAAGAATTTTAATGTTTTATGTTTACAGTGAGACTCTAATGTGTAATATAAAATTTTGCACACAGCAAATCATGTATGAAAATACATAGTTATATTGTAATATTAGCAGTAAAGGCTCACTATTATGGTATTACTCATTATATACTTAGTGTTATGCTAAGTACTTGATTGGGATTACCTTATTTTACTCCTAATGATCTGTGAAGTAGTTAGCAGTGTTAGCTACCTTTTATAATGAGAAAACTAAGGCCCAGAAAGGTTAAATAATAGATATTAAAATATAATTAGTACAGAGCTATGAATTTTTAGCCTATATCCAATCAGTTAATTCTGGCAGCCAAAATATATTTCTTGAAAGTAGCTATCTGTCTACCATTCACTCATTTCTTTTTCCTCAACTATGAATTATTTTTTAACTTTGTCAAAATCATATAATTACATACTTTTTAATCCTGCTTATTCAGTAAAATGTCCCCAGTATTTTCCATGTCACTAAATAGTTTAATATAGTCTTTATGAAACATAAATATTTCTTTGTTTTTAACATTGACTTATATTTTGCCAAATATAAATTGTGCTGCTTTTATTTTCTTGTTACTTAACCTGTGCTTCAACACAAATTAAGCTTTTTTAAAAATTCAAGGGGCATGGCATTTTACTCAATTATTCATAAAATAACTAAAATGTGGCTCTCAATATAATTACGTATTCATTCATTAAATATGCTTAAGAGAAAACAAAGCAAAAATAAAAACAGCCCCTTTATGTAGGTACATATACACTGGAGTTTGAATTTTCCAGGAATTTTTTTATTCATTTAAAGACTGACATGCAAAGTCTGAAATAAAATGGTAAGTGATCAAGTGCTTCCTCCCATCGCATCTGGAGATGACAAGGTTAATATGGTCTAAAGGAAAATGGAAAATGTTTGAAAGCATAGATTTTTATGTTCAGAAAGAACATTTTGCTTTTCATATTTCTTTGCTCATACTAAGAACTTAATGCTAGCCTAGTTTGAAATGAACAAATTTGTCTCAAATAGAAATAAAACTTACAATCATTGTTTACATTGCTGTAGACTTAAGGTATACAAAGTACTTTTAAAAAATAATAAAAATAAAATAGTTGATTGTCAGTTGGGTAATTACCTGGGTAGAATCAAGATTCCAAGAAAGAAATAAGACTATCTGAATGGAAGAGTAGGAGGTTAAGAATGTTACCAACACGTGGTTCAGACCAAGTTGTATCATTAAATTATATTTATAAACAACTTACAAAACAACCTAACTGAACACCCCCACAACCTGCCTTTCAGCAGTAAGCGCTCCTTCCATCTGCCACCCCAGTGTCATAGATGAAAACTGGCCTACTATATTGAAGAATTAAATGGCAAGACTCAGTGAAAAGTAAATTATCCTTTGAAGATTGGATAAAATAAACAGGAAAGAATTTTACATATTGCAGCATATTCAAGAAATACTGAAACACAAATATTTTATGGTGACAATCTCCACCTCTGTCTTAAACTATAAAATTGTTTTCTTGTGGGTTGGGAGAGGAATTTTGAGGTTTTGCAGTTTGGAATGCCCTATGCTGACTGTTAATAACTAGGTAACTTTGGATCAGTGATTAAACCTCTCTGGGCTTAATTTCTTTTCTTTTCTTTTTTTTTTTGTACAGGAGAAGCATTGGTTGGTATTATCTAAAATCAATTTCAGGCCCCACATTATATTTCATGACTTTTTGCTGAGTAATTTGATAACAATTAATGCAAATATGGGAAGGTAATAAAAGTATTAAACTATCTAATTTTATAAATAGAAGGTTAATGAACTACAGCAATTTCAGCAAGTTGTAGCTGGTGTTCTATTCAGTATCAAATTCCCACAACCAGCCTTGTGTAATCTTAGAATGTCAATAAATACTCATCCTCTTAAAGCATTTTTCCAAAATGTACCTGACTGAAAGTGAACACCAAGCTGCCCTCCTAAAGAATCTGTATAGGGATTAAGGAAAAAAAAAATCATGGCTTAGTCACCTTTATATTGCCAGTACCTTGTGCAGTGTCTGACACCTTACTTTATTTTATTTATCTATCTATCTATGTATCTATCTATCTATTTGTTTATTTATTTTGAGAGGGAGAGAGAGAGGACAAGAGGGGCAGGAGGAGAGGAGGAAAGAGAATCTTGAGCAGGGCCCACATCCAGCATAGAACCAGATATGGGGGCTTGACCCGACAAACCTGAGATCATGACCTGAGCTGAAATTAAGAGTCAAATGCTTAACCAACTGAGCCATCTAGACACCCCAGTGTCTGACAACTTAGGTGACAATTAAAAGTTCTTGTTAAAGGAATGAATGCATGAACTGATAAACGAACTTGAAAACATACTGGTTTGCTTGGGTGTCTAGAGAATTAAGTTCGAAAGTATTTTCTATTAGAAAAAGGATTCAAGCGAGTTGGAATAAACTTTATAAATAAGCGAAGTAAGTAACTGCTTCACTAATATGAATTGAAGAGTTAATGTCAAAGGAATTCTCTCTTCTAATTATTGTCGTAATGCTGTAAAACCATCACCACCATCCATCTCCAAATGCATTTCTTCTTATAAAACTGACGCTATACCCATTAAACAATAACTCCCCATTTCCTCCTCACTGCTTCCCCTAGCAGCCATCCCACTTCCTGCCTATATGATTTTGATGCCATAAGTATCTCATGTAAGTGGAATCATGCACTTTTTTTTTTTTTTTTTTGGTCTTTTTGTGACTGGCTTATTTCGCTTAGCACTATGTCCTTGCGGTTCATCCATGTTATCACATATGTCAGAATTTCCTTCCTTTTTAAGGTTGAAAAATATTCCAATATATATATAGGCACCACATTTTGCTTATCTATTTATCTATTGATGTACACTGGGATGCCTCCACTTTTTAGCTATTATGAATTCTTCTCTTCATTTTAGGCCATAGGGCTGGAGCTCAAGGGAACCAGTCAAAGAGAATGATAGAAGTTCCCTGGTAAATTAGGGGGACAGAGGGATCTGCATATGACTCAGAATTGTATCAGTCTAGAGACAAGAGGCTATGACTAGAGCGTTCTGGTAGCAGGAGAAGAGACTGCGTGCATTGGAAACATTCTGTACTTCCAGAGCTTGGCAACAAAATTGTGTTTTCTGTGAGTCAGATATGGCTCCCAGGAAAGAGGGTTGACTGTGGGCTGTCTTGAAAGATTCCACATAAAGCGTTTCTGATCGGTCCAGAGGCTGAGCTCTACCCGGCGATGTACAAACTGACGGAATCATCACTATCGCTCAGATGAGTTGTGTGTCCCGGAAAACTTTTGGCAGCTCATTGTGGGGTATCTCTTAGAAACCCTCAAAAATGCCTCATAAGAGAGAGAGACAGTAACTGTGTATCTAAGGCCCTTGTTAAAAACAAAAACAAAAACAAAAACCAGGGGCACCTACCTGGGTGGCTCAGTGGGTTAAGCCTCTGCCTTCGGCTTGGGTCAAGATCTCAGGGTCCTGGATCTTATGGCACAAGATCCTGCATCCGGCTCTCTGCTCGTTGAGGATCCTGCTTCCCACTTTCTCTCTGCCTGCCTTTCTGCATACTTGTGATCTCAGTCTGTCAAATAAATAAAATCTTTAAAAAAAATCCATTAAAAAACAAACAAACAAACAAAAGAAACAGCCATAACGTATGTGCATGTTTTCGTTTGTTTGCTGTGTTTTTGTGGGGGTTTCCCACAAAAGGACAGAGCGAGGGAAGGTATACCAAGAAAAAGCAGAAATGTATGTACAGTGAGTACATTAGTCTCCCCCTGTCATTTTCAGATTTCTCATCCTGAAGTAAGTCTTTTCACTGCAGCAGCAATGTTCTACATTGGAAAGTGTTTGGAGTTTTATGTTAAGTTGAATTGTACATGTTGATACCTGGCAAACACCTATTCATTTATTAGCTGACAGCATCAGGAAAAGCTGTGAGAGGTGCCTGGAATTTCATGTGGAAGATAAAAGAATGAGTGCATATAGAGACTTGAAATGAACTTTTGTGAGAAAGATCTTAGAAGAACCTATGTACTAGATAGACTGAGCTTGTTCCAAGGCAGTTGGACACTATGAAACAGGAGGAGAGGAAAAGGGCTTGCTTTGTGTGCTAACAGTGAGCATGGCAGAGAGTTAAGTGGCTGAAGTGTAATTTCCACAAGGGCACAAAATGGGTTTAAAGTAACTGTTTAAATGATGCCTAGACTGAGGCCTGGTAACTCTTAGGTACTAATAAATTTTGATGAATGTTGTTAAATACTAGGAAAATACATAATGATCATAAGAGATAATTATTGAACTTACAATATAAGCTATAGATTGTGTAAATTAATTATATATATTAATTTATGTAACCCATACAGCATTATTATTATCATCCCATACATTGGATTTAGACAAAAGTAAAAAAAAAAAAATCCTTATCAGTTGTGCCCCAGACATGTTGGTAAAATTTCTAATAAGACTTAAAACATGGATTAATTTTTCTTGCTGAAACCTCTCACGTTTTGACAAGGGCAGTAGAAATTTTCACATATTTTTCTGTAGCTTGAAGCCGTGTTTTCTTTTAAGAATTACTTTTGAGGTGCTGAAATTACTTTCCTCAATAAAAGAGTCTGATCATTTTAAGCTGAACATTCTTACAGTTTACCAAACTGATCCATATTGAGTTTTTTCAAAGTTTTCACATTTGTTTTCTGCTGATGCAAACTGTGTCAAATATACTGAGATGTTTCAGTAATTATCGTACTTGTATTTGTGTCTTCTACCACAAATAAAATTTTTTTTAAAATGAAATCAACCATCTAAAAGCTGACTGACCTTTCAACTGAACACAAAGAAAAACAAAGGGAAATCAAATGCATCTGAAGAATGCCATAAATGATCACTGTAATCATTTGCTGTCCTTTTCATTTGTCCTTATTTTCCCTGTGGCTTATAATCCTCTTATCTGGGGTACTTGATTCTGGAGCTAGTAGGAGGTGAGTTCATACCACAGCTCCTGGCCTCTGTCCCACCAGTCCTATCCACTAACATTGTCACACTAAATGACACTCTTGTGACTCCAAAGGCTAAGAGAAAATCCCTGGGAGGCACATCATTAATGGTTAGAAACATTAGCCTGGAAGAAATCTGCTTTACTGTGTCATGATTGCCTGGAACATCTGAGAATCATTACAAGGTAATTGACAGCATTGATCAAATTTTTACGTCGCGTGCCATGCTAAGTCAATGTTGAGAATGCCTGCAATTTTCAGACCACAGTTTTGATAATTTAAAAAAAATTTTTTTGAAAGAATGGCCAACATGGCCTTCATCCACTGTTATGGCAAATGTAAACTGTAAAGTTCTGGACAATACTTGGTAAGATTCAACTTTTAGATTTTAGTAAATTCTCAGTGAGTACATACTATACGCCAAGCCCTCTTCTTAAGTGCTTAGAAAAGTACACTGAAAATTAAATTCCCTGTGGTTAGGGAAAAATGATGTTTTTATATGATGGCAAGAGCATTCCAAAGAGAGGAAGATAGAAGTGGAGATGACTTTTTTTTAAAGATTTTATTTATTTATTTGACAGAGAGAGAGCACAAGTAGGCAGAGAGGCAGGCAGAGAGAGAGAGATTGGAGGAAGCAGGCTCCCTGCTGAGCAGAGAGCCCGATGCGGGACTCGATCCTGGGACCCCGAGATCATGACCTGAGACGAAGGCAGTGGCTTAACCCACTGAGCCACCCAGGTGGAGATGACTTTTGAGGCCCATATTTAAAAACTCACACATCTGTACATTCTATTGGACAAAGAAAATTCAAGGTCAGTACAGATTCAATTATGGGAAAATAGACTCCAGCTGTAAATCCGGCTCATCCAGTACCCTGAGCAATGAAATACTTTGAGTTTCCCATGAGACAGAAAGAGACCAAGACTGAGATAACCAAGCCAACGGTGCAATAGCAAAGACGTCATGCTGTAATGAAAGGAGCTAACCTATTTGGAGGAAATATGGACACTCCATCTACTCCATTACTTCTAAAATCCTGTTGGAATCTTAGGTTACTGAATGTTAGCATGGAAAGGATCCGTCTATATCACCTGTATCATCCCTCATTTTATTGATGAGAAAGTAAATCCTAAGGACATGAAGTAGTTTTCCTAAAGTCAGAGTTCATGACAGAACCTGACTCTGGACTCTGTTCTTTGTATTCTATCATGTTGCCCCTAAAGTTTTATTATAGCTCATAATTAGAGAAGACGATAACTTTTCTTAACCATCATCATGTTACTCAGAAACTGCATATTCATGCTTAAGAGTTCAGTTTTCTTAAGACATATTGCTTATCTTTAAAATCTGCTTTGCCACAAACTATATAACAACTCTACAGGTTACCTTGGGCAAATAATTTAACCTCCCTAAACTTTAATCTTCCCATGTGGAAAATTGCCAGGGAATTGTTCCTGCCTTATAGTTTTTCAAGGAGGATAAAATAATGCCTGTCACACAGCACTGTGCCTGAGGCAAATTATGCTTATAGATAAGGATGTTATTTATCAATAAAGTTTAATATTAAAGTGAAATTAACATACAGTGGAATGGTTAGATCTTAGTGTAAAATTGGAAAGTTTTATCAGGGGATAAGCCTTAACAACCTTCCTAATCAAGATAGAAAATATTTCCTTCATCCCAGAGATTTCTCCTGTACTGCAACTAGTTAATTCACATCTATTCTAGGGAAGATCCATTCTGATTTTAGTCACATGGATTTCTTTTGCTGCCCCTGAAGATCATATAACTGGATTTATTTATTTATTTTTGGCCTGGCTTCTCTTACTTGATATTTTTTGAAATTCAACTATGTTCTTAAATGCATGTATGTATGTGTATGTGTGTATATATTTATATGTGTGTATGTATGCTGCATGTGAGTAAGCTACTCTTAGGAACACTAACTAATGCATTTTTCCATTTTATAAGTATGGCATGGAATCTGATTATCTATTCTCCTATGGATGATATTTGGATTGTTCCAAATCTGATAAATCTTCTACAAACTTCTTGTACAGGGCCTTTTTTGGGGCAGGACACCTATTTTTATTTTTCTTTGATAGATACCTTGATGTGGAATCACTTTGTCATATGACAAGTGAATGTTTAACATTGTAAGAAACTGCCCAAATCTTTTGCAAATGGTTGTACCATTTTACATTCTTATCAGAAAATGTACGAATTATAGTTTCTCTCTACACTCAAAACATTTGGTATTGCCAGTTTTGTTAATATGAAGAGGTAGCATTGTGGTTTCAGTTCATATCGTCTTAGTGAATGCTGACAATGAGAAACTTTTCATGTACTTATTAGATATACATTTTTTCCTTAAATGTCTATTCACGTATTTTGACCATTTTTATTAAGTTGTCGGCATTTTTGCTAATTAGATAAAGGATTTCTTTATGTATTCTGGATATAGGTTCTTTGCTAGATATTTTCATTATTAATATTTTCTCCCTGTTTGTGACTTGCCTTTTCATTATTTTTTAGTAGACTCTTATGATAAACAAAAATTTTTATTTTTCTGAAGTCCCAAATTATCAATGTCATATTTTATGCTTAGTTTTTATAACTTCTCTAAGAAATTTTTGCTTACCCTAAATTCATGAAGGTAGTGCTTCTTTCTAAAAACTGTAAATTTTAGCCTTTGCATGTATGATGGAATAAAAGACAAAGGTTATTATTATTATTTTTTCAAAATTGCCTATTTAGAGGTGTCTGGCTGGCTGAGTCAGTAGAGAATGTGACTCTTAATTTTAGGGTCTGAGTTCAAGCCCCACATTGGGTATGGAGCCTACCTAGAAAATAATAATAATAAAATAAAAATTACCCATCTATTCCAACATCAGTTTTAAAATATTAAACTGTCCACTTTGAAATGCCTCCCTTTTATTGAAAATTAAATGACTACATATATGTAGAACTCTATTTTTTTTCTAGCTTCTAAAGCCAGAAAAGCATAGAAATTTTATTTTAATTTTTCTTCTTTTCTATATACTGATGGTTAAAAAGGTTTCCTCCAAGTTCTGCTTTAGCTCCACAAAACAAATTTTGAAATATTGTATTTTCTTTTGTTTTGAGGCAAAAAAAAATGTTTTCTCTTTGATCTATGAATTATTTAGACCTATACTGTTCAATTTTCAAAATTTTTGGAATTTCTCTAACCATCATTGATTTAGAACTGAATTCTGTTTTAAAAGAATATTCACTGTAAGCTCTCAAAATTTGAAATGTATTGAGGGTTATTTTATGAAGAGTTGAAAAGTATGTACATCTGTTAATTTACTCTGCAATTACTGACTATAGTGTTCTGTAAATGAGAAGTCAGAAGACTTTTAATATTGCCAACTGTGTGGGATATATCTGTTTCCACTGTGAAAACTCACAGTAGCTTCATTTCATTTTAAGTTCTATTATCAGGTGTGTAAAATTTTATAATATTTATAATATTTATGTCCTCTTGATGAATCAGTCCTTTTGTCTTTGTAAGAAATAGTACTTTATCTCTTCTAATACTTTTTAAAAATTTATATCTATTTGCAGCCAGCATTTTGCTATTTGTATTCTCCTTGTCTCATTGTTTTCTCCCCATCTGTAATTTTCTGCCTTCTTTTTCATATATGAATTATTTTTAGTATTTGGTTTTAATTTTTCTAATGATTTTTAGCTATACCTTTCTATATTATTTGCAGTGGTGCTTTAAGGATTGCCATTTTCATTTTTTAATCATCAAAGTCTATTTATACTTACTATTATGTCACTTTATGAAATAGAAGAAATTTGGAAGAATATAACTTAACTCCAGCTCTGGGATACTTTGTGCTTTTATACATATATGTGTTATAACTCCAAAATGAGCTGTTACAATATTTGCATTTAAAAGTCAGATCTCTTTTAAAGGGAACACAATAAAATATGTGGTTTATTTTCCTCAAATATTAACCATGCTTGATGCTCTCCATTTGTATAGATCTGGGTTTCCATACAGTATCACTTGCCCTCAGTCTGAACAATTTATTTCTATCTCATTTCTGCTGGTGACAAATTCTCTCAGCCTTTATTTGAAAATGTCTCTTTTTTCTTCAGTTTTGAAAGATCCATTTATTAGATTTAGAATTTGATGTATACATTTTCTTTCAGCACTTTAAAGACGTCACCCACTGTTTTCTGACCCTAATTGTTTTCATCAGTCAACCATCATTGCATTATTAGCCTCTAGCAATTAATGTGTTTCATTATTCTCTGAATATTTGTAAAGCTTTCATTTAATCTTCAGTTTTTAGATGTGTGACTGTAAAGTTTCCAGGAGTAGTTTTCATTATGTTAACCGTGCTTGGAGTCCTCTGAGCTTCCTGGATCTAATGTAATATTTTTCATCAATTTGGGGGAGTTTTTTGGCCATTATTACTTTAAATATGTTTCTGGTTTATTCTCTCTTTCTTCTCCTCCTACACTACTTTTTTAGGAGGCTTGATATTGTCACACAGGTTTTTAGTAGCTCTTTTAAGTTTTTTTCAACATTTTTCTGTGTTTTTTATGTTAGATAATTTTTACCGATTTATCTTCAAGTCTACTGGTTATTTCTTCTACTATTCTGCAATTGCCAATCTGCTATTAAAACTCATGCATAAACTTTTCCTTGCAGTCATTATAAATTTCAGTTCTAGAATTTGCCTTTTTTTAAAAGTTTGCATTTCTTTGCTGAGAGTCCCTAGTCTACACTCATTGACCACATAAAAATCATAACCATATGTTCCTTTAAGTCACTGATCTATTTAATACAGTTGACTGAATATCCCTTATTTGCTAATTGGATCTCAGGTTTTGTTGGTTTATATCGAATGCTACTTTTTTAGAAAAAGTGTCCTATTATCCTGTGCTTCATGTATCTTTTTTTTTTAACCATGCATCAAAGAATTGTACCATGTATCAATACAATTTATATATTATTGACATTCTGATTTTTAAGAATCCTCTAAAGAATGTTGATTTTTGTTTTATTAGGAGTTATTAGCAAATGGACTTTCATGGGGTGCAGGATTAGTTTATCCTGTTTTCCGGTTAGCTTCAGTTTTGTCCTTAGGTTTAGAGCAAATCCTTAGTCCTAGAATAGAGAAGGGTTTTGATCATCCTAGGGTTTCTAAGGAAAGTGTAGATATTTATTATGATCCTCTAACTTGGTGGATTCAAACTCCAAAGTGGGAATCTCCTGCAGTGAGTGGCCACTGAACTATGGTTCGGCTTTTTCAGCCTTTCAGTTTTTGCTTTTCTCCAGGCTTCTTTGTGTCTTTTCCCCCTTTTCCCCAAAAACAAACATCTAAGGGAAGTTTGCATACAGATTTGGAGTCTTACCTCCCTTTGTTGTTACTCTTTTGTGTGATTTCCGCTGTCAGTTTGAGAGGCTCTGGCAGGCCCACACCCTCTTTTTAAATCTCAGACCAGGGGGTGCCTGGGTGGCTCAGTTGGTTAAGTATCTTCCTTCCACTCAGGTCATGATCCCAGGGTCTTGGGATCAAGGCCCACATTGGGCTTCATGCTCAGTGGGGAGCCTACTTCTCCCTCTGCTGCTTCCCCTGCTTGTTCCCTCTCTCTGTCAAATAAATAAAATCTTTACACACACACACACACACACACACACACACACACACACACACACACAAAATCTCCAACCATAAAATAGCTGCCTTTGGATTCTAGCTATCTTGTCCCTGTAGGATTGAGGGTTTTCCTGGGATGTGGGACTTCCCATGCTAATACCAGGCAAGTTCATGGCAAATAGGGAAAAACTGGTCATCTGTTAACCACCCTCAGTGGAAAAGCCACATAATCTTAGATCTCCTCCAATTCAGTTTTGTCTTTCTGTGATCAAGTGTTCAACATTCTAGTATTTTACACAGTTGTTTATTTTATATTTTGTCTACCACTTAAAATTATTATATTCAGACTGGCTAGTCAATTTCATCATTATCAGAACTAGAACCTAAGTAAAATGTTTTAATTCCTCAAGTGATGAGACATTTGGTATTGTTGGATCCCCCAAAAATGGGTCCGTGATTAAAGGAGCGAGATGATACAAAGCCAAGGTCAAGCAAAGCTTTATTTCGCGCCAAGCATGGAGAATCAAACCAACCGACTGGGGCCATGCCTCTTACAGAGAGTGCTGCCCCTCTCTGCCTCGCAGACTAATGTTTATAGAGCAAAGGCCATGTGGTTGAGCCTGGCCACCCACGGGTGGCCAATGAGATTGCAACACACAGAGAAAGCTGCACAGTCATGCTAGGTCACACACAGGTGCCCAATTGAACTACAATTCATTCCATAGTAGACATTTGAACTAGCCTATCACCTTGGTGAGAATTGGCGCCCAAAAGGCGGGGCCCACACTCCTTGGTAGCTAGGGAGACAGTATGTGAGCTTTACCTATTGTATGTCTCCACCTGACCCGACTCATCCCTGCATTAGGGCTGTTATCTCTACCTGACCTGACACACCCTTGTAGTTGGGCTTAGTTACCTGGGACTGGTTTCCAGGACTTGCTTTTAAATAACTTCCTCTGGGGGCGGGCAGGGTCAATTTAAGTTTTACTGCATAAACAACAGAATGGCTGTTCAACTGAGGTGGGCTGCTCTGGCTAAATAGGCCCTTACAGTATCAACAGCCAAACTGGTCCAACATTTGACCTCATAATTCACTTTTGAGCATAGTAATACTATAATAATAGTAACAATAATAAAATGTCAAATTAAAAGTAAAAATAAAACTTTATTTAGAAAAAAACTGCGAAATGAATTTCTAGGATATTGAGAACAGCTTGCTTGGATGACAGAATGTAGGTGGTAGTTTTTTCCTTTCTATATTACAATAATTTTTAAATTTTAATATAAATATATACACATAAATACATATATTATTTACAATGGAAGTATAGCCATCATACTTAATACATAATAGTTATTTAAATATGCATTATAAACATACTTTCTTAAGTATGTAACTAAAAGGTAATTAAAAATTTAAAAAATTAGAAAAAAAATTAGTGGATAAGGTAACTTACAATTTAATATGTAATTTAATATGTATTGCAAAATCTTAAAAAATACATTAAAATGATTTTCTTCAGAGCACCCACAGGCCCACAGAGGCAAAACGAAGTCTAACCGGGAATAGTGCCAGTAAAATTGTACCCAAATACTATACAAAGTAAATTTTCCTCCACGGATTCTCTTAATATAGTGAGAGGTATTCCATTATTAAAATAGATTAGAATTTATGGAGATTATTGTGATACTGATAAGGGATTAGTATATGAATTACTACTTTGTCAACGTGAAAGCATTCATTCTTCCAGGTTAATATGCTTGTCACTAAACTTGGGGAAAAAAACTTAATGTTGCAAAACTGCAAGAAGACCGAATTTTCACATCAATTTTTTAGGTGGTATGAAACAGTATTTGAAACTATTGGCCTGCCTGTGTTTGGTATGCCCTCCTTTGTGTTTTAAAAATTAGGATACTTATACTTTTATTCCCAGTTCCTCTGGCATCTCTAAGTGGAAGGAGCCGTGGAAACCCATCCCAATGGGGTATAGTAACTCTTCAAGTGTGTATGTTTCCACCACTTGATTTATTCAGAACCAGCCCTTTCCTTTCATTTCTCTCCCTGGCTTGGTTTTGGTAGGCATTAGGCCCTAGTTTACAAAAACACAATAGAGTATCTTCACTAAAAACAAAGATATAGCTATTAACAACCCAGCATCTTTTCGTAAATAAATGTAAATATAAGGAGGGCCAAAGTTCCTCACTGCGCAGCAAGGAACAAGAGAATTACAAAGATAGGGATTTGCATTAGTTCTTCCTCTGTTTTAATCACAATAGAAAGAAGTCAATTGCTGCCTGTGAATAGTGTTTTGATTAGATTTTGTTCAAATGCCATAAAGTAGGGCAGTTTTCTGAAGGTGTGCAGCATTCCAAGTATGTCTTTTAGGCATTTTTTGTTTCATTTTCAGAATGAGTCTCCTCAGCTTCTGTCATTGGCAGGAGCTACCAGTAATTCTGCTCTCCTTGAGCAGTCCTTAGGATTGTGGGTGGAATGTGGACTTATTGGTTTCCTGTTAGATTCGTATGCCTCCTGGACTCCATACTAAAGTTCCCCAACTGGAAGACTTTCTTCCTGTAGAAAAGATACAGCTTTTGAAGTGTCGCCCTGCTATATACCAGCAAGGGTCTGATTTGTCCTCTTCACCTGTATTTCTCCATGTACATCTTTGCGGTGGCCTGGACTCTACAGAAAACTTGAAACACTCTTTCACTTTCTTCTTTATGATGATGAGTAATGGGGTTTCCTCTGTGGCAGACGAACTAGGATGGCACAGAGGGATATCTCCCATGTATCAGTATCCATGGTAACATTGTAGGCAAGAGGGAAGCATGCTAACACGACTCATCTACACCACAAATTTTAAGGATTGTCACCAAGCAGAATGAAAAAAAAAGTCAATCTCCACACAGCAAATAGGAATCTCCTTATATTGTTCGGCGTCCTCTTGACCTTCCCCCTCTATCCAACTCTCTTCCCAAAGCAGCCCCTATTTTGTGCTCTGTATTCTTTACTCAAGCAGCTATGTCAATGCTATTATATTCTTCAACCTTCAAGTAGTTTTTGTCTTTATATTTTCACTAGAGATGGGGAACAGAAAATGGAGGAGTGAATCCTGGGGAGCATGGAATTTTTCAACTGTCTTTTAATTCTATTAATGTTTTCTCCCTTCATTCAAATGGAAAATTCACCAAAACTGGTTCCCTACAAGATGTTACAAAGAGCCATTCCTCCCCCACCATCTGCCCCTCCTCCCCCTACAGTGTAACCATGATTTCTAAGACTGCATGATTTTAATAAGGATTCTTGGCAGATCTGATGAGACAAAACCTTCTGTCATTGGTGATACAATTTACTGGGTTGTTAAGGCATTTCTTGTCCCCATGTAAGTCAGTCCTTCCATGCTTGTGTGTGCGGTAAGGAGTTTAAAAGCGTTGGAAGACACCACGCATGTGTTAATTCGTGCTGCAGCAGCGAGCATCTCTTCCACTTTGACCTCAGAGTTAATCTGCGTGATAGTTAACCGCGCAGAGACTCTGATCTTTTTAAAAAATTCTTTTAAACACACACACACAGCCGTAACCCTGCCTTCCCACTCTAAAAGAAAAAGGAAAAAAAAAAAAAAAAAAAAAGGAAAGAAAGAAAAAAAGAAAAGAAATCAAAACAGAGCAAACAAATAAACAGACCTAAAATGATGGACCTGGGGAAGTATGTGAGAGTGTGAGGGGCATGTGTATGTGTAGAGTGTGCGCGCATCTCTCTCCCTTATTTGTCTCGGTGTGCGTCTCTCCCTTACCCTCCCTCTGCCTCAAATACATTATTCCCCCAGACTTGGAAGCCGCTCCCAGAGCTGACGCTTTGATGGTATCTGCAAGCGTTTGTGCCGATCTTATTTCTGCCCCCTGAATATTAATTCCCAAAGCTGATGGCAATACAGCTCCCCACTGTCGGGACCTACTAGAGGCAGGTGGGGGGAGCCACCATCAGATTATAAGCATAATAATAATACAAAGGGGAGGGATTCTTCTGCAACCAAGAGACTAGAGGCAGAAGAGGAAAAAAAAAAAAAAAAAAAAAAAAAACCCGATGAGTTCGACAAATATATGGAGCACAGGAAGCTCAGACTACTCGACTCCTGTATTTTCACAGAAAATGACGGTGTGGATCCTGCTCCTGCTATCGCTCTACCCTGGGTAAGATGTGCTGTTTTCAGCGTTGTTTTGTTCCGGAGGGGTGGGGGAGGGGCTGGGGATGTGGAACTAGGAAGACCACCCCGATTTTAAACCCTGTTCTAGGATATGGGGTTATAATTTGGGGGAATGTGAAAATATAGGGTAGAAGATAGAGAGAGGAAAGAAGAAGGTCACTTTGGTTTATTTATTAATTAATTAGATTTTGTTTTGTTTTAGAGTAGAAAAGCTAACGTCATAAAGACTTTGTGTTTGGGGGGTAGCATTTTCATAATACTGCAATCTGATATTGAGGTGGGCTGTGCTGATACAAGCCGGCATTTGAGGCCATGTTGGAGGCGTTTTGGGTGGGGGTCTGGAGGAGAAAACTGCAAACGGGATCCTGGAGAATACCCGGGAGATATGTGTGTGTGTGTGTGTGTGTGTGTGTGTGTGTATGGGGGGGAGGGGTTCTGTTCCTGTTCACCAAAGTATTGCTTGTTCCTGTACCTGAGCATTCTTTAAGACCAGTCAGCCAGATTTTCTATTCAGCCCCATTGACCTGGCAGCAGATTCCCTGATGGGCAAACATGGTTCAGCACCAGGGACAGCAGTCCCAGTTAGGGCCAAAAGGAAAGAGGCTTATCTAGCCCCATAGGATATCTAATTCTATATAGGACATCCCTATAGTACAGATGGAAGGCCAAAGGAGCCAAGGAGTACTAATGACCTCTGGGAGCCCTGTTCTGATTTCCCTACTGCCTCCTTGAAGATGGGAGGGGGCACGGGGTGGAGAATTTAGTTGATGAATGCATAGGGAGGATATATGATTAGAAAGCACTTGGTCTTGCTGCAGTGTTGAAAAAAATAAGCTGAACCAGGTGAATGTTAAGCCAAAATTGTCAAGTTAGGCACTGATGCCTTAAAGCCTTGCTGCACTAAATGGAAAAGGTGGGAAGAGGAGAGATGAATTCCCCCAAACCCTGAGCCAGTGTGTGCTGTGAAGTGTTTTGCACCTTAATTTTCTTGAACTTTATTGCACCAAAAGTATCAGGGAATATTCCTCCACCTAAAAGCATTATTTATCTACACACCTAACAGCCCCTGACGCTACACATATACATTCTCTCCGGATGTCCAGCCAGGACCAAAGGCAAGTTAGAGGTTGATTATTTACATTTCTTGCTTTTTTCCATACTGTCATTTTGAAGTAAACCCTATAAGAATTACTCTCATACTGCCCTCCCCCCAAATAAGAGAAAAGAATAGCTATAGAAGAAATCAAGCCCTTGCCCTAAGGTGTTCATGGGAGTTGACACTCTTATGTAGTAGTTGTAACAAAAGGAGATAAAAGGGAGAGGAGTTAAGCTATTATTTTATCAAAATATTTTGAGCTAACTTCTTTGGTCCTCCATTCTCTAGGGTAGGTAATGGGAGATGCAGATTTCTGATTAAGAAGAGACTCAGAGAAAATAAGGTGTGAAAGCTTTTTTTTTTTGAGTTTTTAAACAGAGACAGGGTCTGCTTAATTCTTTCAGCACTTTTCATACCTTTTCCCTTTACTTTAAAATAGAATGTGTTTTCATTAAGAGTATGAGATGAGGTGGCTTTCTCAAAAGTGGAGACAGCCTTTTACTGGAAATGTTTCATGTGCAATACATTTGAGTGGAATCCTGAAAAAACATTTTTTTTCTATTTAAAATTTGCACATATGTTTTTCTGTCTAATGTTAGGTATAGCTCTTAATTTGTTTCAGAAGTTACAGAGTTGGTAGTTGTTTATGGATAGAACATCATTCTTACATTCCTAGCATTTATGAAACCTGTGGATTGAAATTAGACAAGACAGGGAAATAGGTCTTTCCTCCTATTCATGTCTATCTTAGTAAACAGTTTTTAACTAACTAGATGAATACATTATTATTTATCTCTGATGGCCTTGTTTTAATGAAAAATATGTAATTTTATTATTATTCATGATGGTATCATGTTTAAGATGTCTTTTCATTGCTACAGCTCTGACTTTTCTTTTCCAATTATTATATAAAAAGTAAAACTTAGTGGTACATTTTAATGTTTAATTCTTTGCATACTAGCTTAGATGATTTTATAAATAGCTCTGAAGAATGGGAACTATGTGTCATGTAAACTCTCCAATAGGATTTTCACATTTTGTCAGTAATGAGAGGGAATGGAGTCATTGCAGTTTAGTGCAGAGAATGTGATCAGAGTTTCAGTTTGCTGCAACCCCATTAAAAAAAAAAAAAGCCATTTGAGTGGCTGAATAGGGCTGGATGGAAATAGAAGCTTTGATGTCTAAAGCTGATTCTAAAGAAGGACAAAAATCATCTGCGAAAATGTGGGATACTGGGAGCCAAATTAAAAGAGACTTTTTGGGTAAATAGTGGAAGTAGAAGCACCTAGAAAGTTGAAGAGGAATTAAAAAAACCTAAACATTTTACTGACTTATTTATTTCCATAATTGCAAAGAATAAGTTTTTTTCTTTATTAAATTGATTAAATTTATTATATTGTGCTTATACAAAAGTAAAGGAAGGATATAAAGCCTTGAGGTGAGGATGATAATAGCTAGTATCTCTTCTTATGTGTAGAATATTAATTTCTGAACCTCAAGGTTATATAAACTGTCCTGAATTTTGTATATAGTGCTATCAAAAGAATTACCTAGAAAACTTGCTAAAATGGAGATTCCTGAACCATACATTGAAAAATTCTAAATCATTATGTCTGGGATGGAACTCAGGAATATTCATTTTCAACAAGTACCTTAGGCCACATATTGAAGAAAAGTGGTATTTACTTTGCTGATTTCAAAAGTTTATTTGCCACCATATTTAATATTTACAAGTGCTTTGATTATTGCTACTTTATTATTCAACTGAGCATAATGAGTCAATTTCACATATAGAATGTTTTATTTGAAACTCATTGGGCATATTATATAAACCACAAAGCATAGGGAATACCTATAAAGAATTTTAATAAATGCAACTCGTGTGTGAGGTAACTATTGGCTGAAAAAATAAAATATGCGTATGAAAGTGTGTAATTATATTCACAAACTACATACAGTCTATGTACAACTACTCAAACATGTAGGTTTTAAAACAAATTTCACAATCTTATAAACTCTTTCAATGCAACTACATTCTGTCTTATAGTAAAAATACACTAACAAGAAGAAATGGAAATACAACAGAAAGATTTTTAGAATAAATTGGAACTAAGTGGTAGAATACATTGTTATTTCTATTGGAATAAAATAAGATTTTTATAACAATGAATTTATTTTCAAGGATAAGTTGAGTGGAGATGAATTTGATGGACTTTTTGATCCTTAATGTAACCCTAACTTTGAAGTACTAACAACTGAATTAAAAAAAAAAATTAAGTTAAAGATTCATAAATATTTTCTGTTCTTGCTGTTGCCTGAACTCCTAAAATGCTTTAGGAGACTTTTTTGTGAGTTGTTGAAGTTTTTTTTATCCCATAACCACTTTTCTCATCATTTTTAACTTTAAACAGGCTATGATCCTTCATGTAGAGGGGACATTGTGATTCTTCACTTTAACAGAATTAGTTAACAGAATTAGTCTCTACATACAACCTTACTTTGTCCTATCTTTCCAAATGCACCACTTGGCTTTATCTAGAAAAAAATAATTTCCTCAGCATACTTAATTCCTTGGTTGTAAATACACCATTTCTAATGATCTACCCTGAGGCAAACATCTACCTGGGGAGGGGAGAAAAAAGAAATATTATCACCCAGTATTTCTCAGAGTCCAGCTGCCCATCACCCTCCAGACAAAACATTTAGATTGTAGGCAGGAATTTAAGAATTGGCTTTTAATTTAAATAGTTACATAAATGTCTCTCTGATATCATAGGCTTCATTTAGAATAATCTTCTCATAATAATTGAATTATGGAATATTTAATGATTGAGGTCTTTGTTCTACATACTTGAAAATCTGCTTCCATATCAAGAATTTTTCAAGTAGAAATTAAGACTGACTTTACCTTTGTTTAAATATGATAGTAGGGCTATGGCTTCTTGTCGCTGTCACAATTCCTAGTCATTCCAAGACAGGATTTTCACAGTTTAAATAGGCTTTGCTGGAATGACACATACTTGTGGTTGAAGGGGAACAGGTATATATTTTTGTCTCACTACATAGACTTTGGTTCTACAACCAAACTTGAGTTCATGGCAGGGTTTCAATTATTATAAAGGATCTTTGCTTTAAAAAACATTCTTGTTTTCCCCATTATTAAGTTATTTGGTATTCATATGGTTTTCCTTATTAATGGGTGGAGTGTGTAATATAAATTTAGTGTTTACATTGCACTTTATAGAGTTATACAATGATTTTTATAATGATATAGAATTATTACCATATTTTTGCACTGTTATCATAATATTATAGGGATTAATATGATTGGGAGTTAAATTTTATTTTTACTCTAAGCCATTAATGTGTAACTTAAATAAGGCTTTTTATTTTCTTTTAAAGGTTATTTATTCTCTAGAAAATGGGAGAAATGAATAGCAAATAACCCTCCCAGTAAAGTCAACTGGAGAGTCCTTTTATATCTCAAAACAATCCAAGTATTTTCTTACCTTTGGAAAGAAGAGGGCTGGTTATACTTGTGTAATTTGGATTATTGCCCTAAGGATTTGATTAGGGGAGTCTTAATCCTGTTCTACAACTAGTGCCTTATTTTCTCCATATCTCATTTCCTATGGCTATTGTACTATCTTCCTTATCAGACTCATGAGACTAGAGAGATAAGAATGTGCATACAAATATTCTCAGAAGAAAATGAAGCCCCGATTTCTAGTTGTAACTTCACATTCCTTTAATATTAAAGCATATGCACTTTGGTTGTTACTGAATGCCAAAGTTAATCAAGCGGTTGCTTATATGATTGAGGTGATTAAAAATATCAAGTGTAAATATTTATATATTGCAGTTAGCAGTGCCTGGGTGGCTCAGTCAGGTAAGCCTCAGACTCTCGATTTTGGCTCAAGTCATTATTTCAGGATCAGGAGATTAAGCCCCACGTCGGGCTCCACACTCAGTGCAGAGTCTGCCTGTTCCTGTTCCTCTCTTCCAACTCTGAGCTGTCCCTGCTCCCGTGTGTGTGTGTGTGTGTGTGTGTGTGTGTGTGTATGCACGCACATGTGTGCGCCTCTTCTGAGTCTTTCTCTAAAATAAATAAATTAAATCTTTAAAAAAATACATATTGAAGACAGAGCTATCCAAATATTGAAGTAGTAGTATTATTTCTACTTTAATATTTAGTATAGCTCCTTCAATTGCATCTTTAATTTTTTCTAAGGATTTTTGTAGATCTTTGTAGATTTCATATCTTTTATTAGATGATACTTAATATCTGCTCGAATTTCCCAATAACAAATATATTGAACACACTAAGTACTGAGCATACATAGGTAGGTATTGTCTAGAAGTTATATTTCTCTCCAAAGCTCATCTGCTGTTGAATCTCTTTTCCCCATACCTGGACAATATCTAAGGTAAATCCTATAAATTTTCTATTCATTTTAAAGTTTAGGATAATCTCATTTTGAAGCATTAAATTCTCCTCTAAATTCATTTTTCAGTCTCCCATTGAGTTTTGTTTTGCTTTTTCTTCTATTCTCTGATCAAACTTAACTTAAGATTTCTTTAGTCTGATACGATTTCTTCACTTTTTTTGTGAGGCCTTTCCTTCTCTCTTAAATTCTTGACTTTTTTGTGAGATTGGAGTGGAGGGAGAGAAGATAATTAAAGGAGCAGAAACATCTCAAATTGTGTTCTCTGGGTGACAGATACCTAAATGCTGAGTTGTTCTTTCATGGGGGTGTTGGATGGGTTCCCTGAAGGTAACCGTCTTTCTCCTTTCCACTTTTGGGGGCCTCAAGCATCGCACTATTCCGTGACATGAGTTATGCTATATGATGGCTGATGTCAGATGAGACCCCTTCAGCTCTACTCCAAAATACATCCACCCCGCTTCTCTGCCAGCATTATCTCTTTCTAGAAATAGACAGTTTTTAAAGATGATTCCAACACGATTGCTTGTTTTACCTCCATTTAGCTTAGGAGAGAGGGAGGGAAGGAAGGAAGAATGAATGGACTAAGGGATGGACTCAGCAAAACTGCCTGTCAGATTCTGGAAGTGAAGGTCTTTCTCACTCTGATTCCCTATTCGGGTTATTCAAACCTGCCTGTTACCTTTAGACTTTTTCAGGAAATAATCAGGCTTGTGTCGTCATTTGGACCACTCAGATTACAGAGAATTCAGGGCATATTTACCTAAGAGTTCTCTATCCACTTGGTGTTCCTAGAGCAGTAAGAAGCTGGTACTCAAGTTTTCTATTTGTGGTAGATATAGCCTTTGCCCTTGTTAGTTTTCCATCATGGTAGACATCTATGAGTGTGTTCTTGACTTCCTTTTTTAATTGCCTTGAGCTAGAGGTGGTGCAAGTATCTCTGTGGGAGGAGGGGATAAGAAATTGCACAGCTCTTTCTACTCATAGGCCAATTAACTTCTTATACAAGAATGCCTTTCTCGTTGAATCCTTAAACTTCTATTATGTGGCTACAAGGTAGGTGAAGGAAAATGAACCCAGACTGGTTTTTAGCCTTCTCTAGAAAGTTCTGCCTTCTTTTGGCAGCCTTTCACATTTGTAGTAAATGAAAGTATGACACTCTTCACCAATTTTTTCCCTGTTCTGAGACATTGGTTATGATAACAGTAGGGAAAGTATATTTAATATACTTAATATACTGTTTCCTATGCAAAGTATTTCTCCCAGATATCCACTGGCTAATTCACTTAACTTCTAGGATTTGCTCAAATATTACCTTTCCAGTGAGGCCTAAATTGATCATTCAGTGTAATATTGCAAACGACACTCAACCTTGTACCCACAATTCCTCTTATTCTCATCTATGTTTTTATCCTTCCTTATAGTTGGAGCCTTCAGTAATCAGGTAGATAATTTTATACTATGTTGCTTACTGGTTTATTATTTTTTATTTTCTGTTTCCCTCAGTAGAAGCCAGGATTTGTGAAAGCAGACACTGTTTTGTCTACTTATATAACCCAGGCTTTTAGAGAAGTGCTTTGCCTCTAAAAATGCTTAATTATTTTTTAATTAATGGAAATTGCATTTTGTTTTCCCTGAAATTTGTCTTCTTTTTAAAAAGGAAGAAAGAAAAACCTTTTTGTCTTCCTGACAGTATCTCGCTCTAAGTTCAGCATGTATAGCTGCCAACAAAAATGAAAAAGCAAGCAGGTCTTACAGTACAGTGTGGCCCTTAAAGAGTATAAGCTATGGAGCCACACTTGACAAGGATTTAAATTCCTATCCTTATCATTACTTGCTGGCCCTCAGTTATCTTCATTTAGCCTTAATCTCTTCATACATAAAAAAGGAAGATAATAATTTTTATTCATAAGTTTGAATAGTAATTGCTATGATACGTGGTAAGGGCTTGACACATGGTAAACATCTCTTATATGTTGTCATTGTTTTTGGTATTAGTACAGGGTCATTATTTCCTGGGGTTTTCCTAGAAGCAAAGGCATCTTCTCCACATCTGTTAAAATCCAAATTTTAGGAGAGTGCAGGAGAGGGTTTCTTTCTTTCTTTTTTTTTAAAGATTTTATTTATTTATTTGACAGATCACAAGTAGGCAGAGAAGCAGGCAGAGAGAGGGGAAAGCAGGCTCCCCACTGATCAGAGAGCCCTATGTGGGGCTTGATCCCAGGACCCTGAGATTATGACCTGAGCCGAAGGCAGAGGCCCAAACCACTGAGCCACCCAGGCGCCCCCATGAGAGGGTTTCTTAATAAAAATTCTTTAAGTCTTCAGTTCCCTACCTTGTCTTCAGTTCTACCTTAAGTTGTGTAAGATAAGAAAATAGGGAAGAGGTCCCTAAGCTTGTAGAATGCCTACACCAGTCATTAATTTTAGATCATTATTGTAAACTTAGTATTTCTAACAGATGTAGATTAGATTCTGGTATAATAAAAAAATAAATGCTGACACATGAAACTCCTTGAAGACAGATTCCTTAATGATATGCAAATAAGGATCTTTTTTCAGAGGGAGTGTGAAACCACTGTCTTTGAGTTTCTTAGCAAAATTACTCAACCAATTATTCAGAGCAAATCCATGTTGTTACTCTTGGTTGCAACATCTATATTAGATTTGAAATGGAAGCAATGGGTTGAACCTGGAGAATAATAAGGAGATAACCCAAGCTGATATTTTACTATTCAAGGTCATGACTATCTTTTCTTTGTGCCTAATAGGTCTGATCATAGAATTAAACTGAATATAATCTGTGACCTAGGTTACTAAATCAGTCACCTTAAGTACCTTTCTGATGTCAGTTTTGCTGTCTTATTAATTTACCACACAGCAGAGACATTTCTCCTATCACATATTTGCTTTTTTATTTTTAAAGATTTTATTTATTTGTCAGAGAGAGGGAGAGAGTGGGGGGGCAGGCAGAGGGAGAAGCAGGCTCCTTGCTGAGCAGGAAACCTAGTGCAGGAGTGGGTCATGACCTGAGCTGAAGGCAGACGCTTAACCAACTGAGCCACCCAGACATTCCTCAAATATTTTCTTAAATGAAGACATAATTGAGATGCAATAAACTGTAAATTTAGATGTACAGTTAAAAGAAATTTTTTCAAATGTATTTTTACATTTGTAAATTTAGATGTACAGTTAGAAGAAATTTTTTCAAATGTATGCCCTAGTATAACCACCACTCCTATATACATACAAACACACACATACAGTTTTCAATATATATTAGTTTCCATTATACCTGCAGGTTTTCTAATATTCTTTTCCAGTTAACTACCTCTCTATTCTCCCTTTCCTCCCTTCTCCTGCTGGTCTTGCTTGTGATTTTTCTCAGAACAGACCATTTTTTTTTTTTCTGTTCTAGAACTTATATTGATGAAATTAACACTTCATGTCCAGCTTTTTTCGCCAAACATGTTTTTGACACACAATGATGCTGCACATATCATGAATTCCTTTTTATTTTTAGGAATCCCATAGTATGAATTATAACATGTATACCCCTTCTCCTCTTGATGTATACAATTTGAGATGGTTTGGATAAAGCTAGTATGAACATTACTGTACAAGTGTTTCTTTGGGCACTTTTCTTATTTTTCTTGGTGAAATTGCTAGAATGTAGAATTATTGTTTATATTATGATAAATTATCAGAACAATTTTCTAATGTGTGACAGTTCAAGTTGCTGCAAATCCTTACACCTTTAGGTATTATCTGCCTTGGCATTAGTCATCTATTTCTATATAAGCAGTTAACCAAAACATTAAAAAAAAAAAAAAAAAACCACAAAACCCAAAACCAACTAACAGAAAAACCTCCCCCCAAAGCAAGCTATGTCTTACCTCACAAAGCTCTTGAGAATCAAGAATCCACGAGTGACTTCGCTGGATGATTCTGGTTCAGGACCTCTCATGAGGTTGTAGTCAAGTTGTTGAACAGGGTTCCAGTTCTTTGAAGGTGCTGGACTAGCCATTCTCAAGCTCAATCTATATTGGCAGGAATCTCCATTTTCTTCACTGGTGATCTCTCCATGGTGATGGAGAGGAGGAGTAAAAAGAAAGATTTAAAGTGAGGGGGAGAGAGAGAAGACTCAATATAGAAGCTGTAGGCTTCTGTAATAAAATCTTATAATTATGTACCATCACTACTGCCATGTGGTATTAGTAACACAGAACAATCCTGATACATAGTGGGAAAAGCTTAGATGAATACCAGAAAGATAAACATCACTGGGGACACTGCAGAGACTGGTAACTTAGGTCTTTTGGATTTAAATCATTACAGTGGAAGAAAAATTGTGCCTCTTTGGTTTTTTGTTTGGTTGTGGTTTTTTCTGAAAGAGAGAGAACTCTTGCCTGTGAACAGGTGCGGGGGAGGGGCAGAGTGAGAGGGAGATAATCTTTTTTTTTTTTAATATTTTATTTATTTATTTGACAGAGATCACAAGTAGGCAGAGAGGCAGACAGAGAGAGAGGAAGGGAAGCAGGCTCCATGCTGAGCAGAGAGCTCGATGCAGGGCTTGATCCCAGGACCCTGGGACCATGACCTGAGCGGAAGACTGAGGCTTTAACCCACTGAGCCACCCAGGCGCCCTGAGAGGGAGAGAATCTTAAGCAGCCTCCATGCCTAGTGCTGACATGGGGCTCAATTTCACAACCCTGAGATCATGACCTGAGCCGTAATCAGGAATAGGATGCTTAACAACTGAACCATCCAGGTCCCTCTCAGGTTTTTTTGTTCTGATCGATTTTATTATTAGATTTTTAGGAGTACTTTATGAATATCATATAAAAACCCTTCACCTGGGGTGCCTGAGTGGCTCGGTGGGTTAAAGCCTCTGCCTTCGGCTCAGGTCATGGTCCCAGGGTCCTGGGATCGAGCCCTGCATCGCGCGCTCTGCTCATTGGGGAGCCTGCTTCCTCCTCTCTCTCTGCCTGCCTTTATGCCTACTTGTGATCTCTGAGTGTCAAATAGATAAATAAAATCTTTAAAAAATTTTTTTCTGACAAAAAACCAAACAAACCAAAAACAACAACAAAAAACCCCTTCATCAGATGTAATAAAAATATTTTTTTCAGTTTTTGGATTTATTATTTACTATTTAAAAAAAATTATTTATTTACTTGAGTGGAGTGGGAGAGAGTCTCAAGCAGACTCCCCAGCAAGCACAGAGCCTGATGTTGGGCTTGACATCATGACCGGGCTGAAATCAAGAGTCAGACACTCAACAGACTGAACCACTTAGGTGCCCCTATTATTTACTAATTTATTTAGGTGAGCAAGATGTTTAATTTTAAAGTACAATTTGTCATTGTTTCTATGGTTAGTGTTTTTTCTATCCTGGGAGATTTGCCTCCTCCAAATTTGCAAAAACATTTTCATTATTTTTTCTAGAGGCTTTATATTTACAGCTTTCTTTTTTAGCTCTAATATCTGTCTCATTTAATATGTTAGAGAATGAGATTTATTCCCCCCTCCATTTATCCAGTTGCTTCATTTCCATCTTTTGAGGAGATTTTCTTTTTCCTATTGATATCCCTTTGAATTTTGTCAGAATATTAACATATATGTCTAGGTCTATTTCGGAAATCTGTATTCCATTCCATTGATCTACTGGATTGTTTATTTGTCAGGACTATGTGAATTTAATCATTGTAGCCTTACAGTAAATCCTGAAACAAGGCAACAAGTATGAAACACAAACCGTAGGTGTTCTTCTTTTTGCAAGACCCGATTTGTCTATTTTACATCTTTTATATCTTTACATATTTTTAGTAAATTTGTCAACTTCCACAAACACAAACAAAACAAAAATGTCCTGCTGTGTCTCTATTGAAATAGTATTGAGTATAGATCAAATTGGAAATTATTGACATTCTGACAATGTTTAGTCTTCTGATCCATGGACATGGCTTATCTTCCCAATGTTTAGGTTTTCTTAACTTTTTCTTACTAATTTATTGTATATTTCAGTGTAAGCATTTTGTACATTTTTCTTAAGTTATTAAATATTTTGTGTCCTATTTCAAATTATATACTTTTAAATTATTTTCCAAATGTTTATTACTCTTATATAGAAAAGCAATTTATTTTGTATATTAATTTTATATCCTGTGGTATTTGTTCTAGAACTTATTCTGGTAGATCCCTTATGATTTTTCATATACAATCTTGTTATCTGCAAATAAAAGTAGTTTTACTTCAGAATGACTTCTTGCAATACGGATATGTTTGTTCTTTGCCATATTAAAATTTGCAATAATTCCCCTTCTGCCATAAGATCCAATTGTTTGAGCTAGGTTGTAGATAATATGCCATATATTTGTTATGTAAAATGGAGACATTTTTAGAGTGAAAGAGGGTATAATTATTGATAATTGTGTCAGTATCACAGGTGCCAGTTGAAACTTCCCAGGCAAACTGGGCATGTGATTACCCATTATGGTCCTTCATGATCTGATTGATCCCTGACAACCTCTCCAATGTTAGCTCCTGATTCTTCATTGGACCTAACTCAACTGTCACGCTGTATTTTATTAGATTCCTTATGGTGGCTTCCTTGTCCTACCTCCTTTAGAGGTACTACTTTCAGAGTTCTTACCTCTCTTCCATTTTCTTTTGAAAATTTTCAAATTCTTTTGAAATCCTTTAATACAGAATTTTCAGAGAGTTGTTTTAGGATTGAGAGATAATTTTATTATAAATATATTCTATTTTTTCTTTTTTTAAAAAAGATTTTATTTACTTATTTGACAGACAGAGATCACAAGTAGGCAGAGAGGCAGGCAGAGAGAGAGGAGGAAGCACGCTCCCTGCCTGGGCTCGATCCCAAGACCCTGGGATCATGACTTGAGCCCTAGGCAGAGGCCTTAACCCACTGAGCCACCCAGGTGTTCCTATAAACCTATTCTATTCCATGACTAAAAAGGAGTATATGGATAATATTTAGCTAGGCTAATCATTATATGTGAAAGCATGAAAAAATTTTCAGTAATAAAATCCTACTGACAGGGAAAAGCAAATCAAAACTTCCCAGTCAAAGCCATGTCACATCACCAAAATCTTTTATATAATAAAATAAGGAGCAAATAAAATGAACTTGGTGCCATAAAACCAGGGCTATGTTAGCCATCAGATACTCCTTGAAACATGTGATTTTTTTTCAAGTACCCTTGTGGTCAGCAGGCCATTTGCAATTTCCAAGGTCCATGATGGGGGCTCCTTTTTGTAGATCTGCTATCATTTCCATGTGCAGGTCAATTTCTCTGATGAATGAGTATCAGAGTGAACTTTTTAGAGAATCACGTAAGGAGGGAGAGAATTTCTCAGTAATTTTATTCTGTTGGACTTCAGACCCCAAGTAATCTCATAAACAGATACTTAGTAGATGCTCAAGTATCAGTGAAGTTTATCAGAAAAATGCACATAAAGCACGAGTTTGGACATAGTGGTTATATACTCTGATTTAGGTGATCTGAATAGTGCCCTTCTTAATTCCTATTTCTTTTGGGAATCCTGTTTAGTTTCTAGCCACTCTTTTCCTGGCACTATCCTGGATGCTGAAAAGGAATGAATGAGGCAAACCTAGTCATTGCTCTTATAGAATTTACTTTCTAGAATAAAGATGTGCTTTGAAAAGCAAAACACTACACTACATATAATCATTCTTTTATAAATTTATTTATAGACAGTGTTCTACTTTATATTGATTTGTTTTACTTATTGCCTCTGATTTAAAGAAATTGTGTAACCAGATGTACATTTCACACTCAATCATTTTTTAAACTCATGGACCCATGTGATTCTTTGTTTTCTCCTTGAAATAGGCTAACGTGGGATGTCATTCGACTCTTGTTGAGCTTTAAAGTGCTATGTTGAGTGCGGAATGAAAATAAATGCACAGTGGACAACTTTCTGACTCCTTGTCTCCTGCCTTCCTGCCATAATTAAATATTTGTTGCACTCCTGATACTTGTTTAGCACCGTGGGGGTTGGCGATAAAACAGTGAGAGAAATTTACATCTTTTTAATCCTCTTACACCTTGCAGTCTAGGGACATACAGTAAACAGACTTTAAATAAAGGTAAAAGTTGAAGAAAAAATTGAAAGTGTGATGTGATGGAGAGAAGAAAAGAATTATTTGAGATAGAATGGTCAGGAAAGGCCATTCTGACTAATGGATAAAAGGTTGAGGTTATATGAATATTTTAAAAAAAAATCAGCCATGAAAAGATTCAAGAGAAGACCATTCTCATCATAGGTAGCAGCAGGTGCAAGGGCCCTGAATAGAGTAGGAACTGGGTGTGATTTAGGAACTAAAAAAAGGCCCAGAAGGCAGGAGAGTGGACAAGGATCAAAAGTCAGAGCATAGCAGGGTGCTTGGGCGGCTCCAATGGCTAAGCCTCTGCCTTCAGCTCAGATCATGATCCCAGGGTTCATAATCCCATGATCAGGTTCCCTGCTAGGTGGGGGGCCTGCTTCTTCTTCTTCCTTTGCTATTCCCTCCACTTGTGCTTTCTGGCTCTCTGTCAAATAAATAAAATCTTTTTTAAACTTTTATTTTATTTATGTATTTGACAGAGAGAGACAGAGAGAGAGAGGGAACACAAGCATGGGGAGTGGGCGAGGGAGAATCAGGCCTTCTGCTGAGCAAGGAGCCTGATGCGGGACTCAATCCCAGGACCCCAAGATCACTACGGAGCCAAAGGCAGACACTTAACAAGTGAGCCACCCAGGTACCCCTGAATAAATAAAATTTAAAAAAAATTAGGTTCTAGGATTTGGGAGGCAGAAAGCTGCTTTCTGTTACATCACCTTGTAGCCTTAGTGAAGAATTTGAATATTATTCCAGATAAGGGCTTTGTGTCAGGAGAAATGCTCATTTAATAATACCATCAATTTTTTTCTTAAGGAAGACATGTGCCTCTATGATTTGGGGAATGAAGAGGGTTGCAATTTACCAACTAACTCTCAATTGCTCACGATTAACTAAATTTTTGCCTTTAAGCTTCCTTAGAGTTATATATAGTATTGTTCTAGATTTTGCTATAAAATCTTAGTGGGATCAAGAATCAGTCTGCTATTATGTCAATTATTTGAAGCGTAGTAATTATTTTATGGCATTGTTATGAAATTATTGCACTACATTTAACTAATATGTTTAAACAGATATGTTTTTACAGGGATGAGTACTTTATATCTAAGAACTGGCAAAGATAGTCTCTTACTTACAGATTAATGTGATTTAGGAGCAGTTACTTGGATGACTGAGTTTTAGATTTTAAGGGATTCTCAGAGAGCATTAACAAAAGTGTACTTATTTCCTATCCATAAAATATGTTGTTGAACTTAATCTCTGAACAACAAAGCCATGAAAGGTAACATTCCATCTAAAAGGCTGAAAGAGATCCAAGCATCTCTGTTGCAGTTTAAAAGGAAACCACAGTACCATTTCAGTGATAAATATCTCCTGGGGAGAAAGGAATTAATTAATTAATTGATTGATTGATTTTTAAAGATTTCATTCATCTGATACAGCACAAGTGCACAAGCAGGAGGGAGGGCCAGAGGGAGAGGGTGATCTGTCCAGCAGAGAGTCAGACACAGTGCCTGGTCCCAGGACCTGGAGATCATGACCTGAGCCGAAGGCAGATGCTAGCCCCCAGGTGTACCCCTCAGGAGATTTTTAAATGTTTAGGCTCAATTACCTCATACTTTAATGTCAGGAAATTTTACAAAAATCTTCTATCAAAGAATGTTTCCAAAAGTTCAGTGGTTTAAGTTATAGCATATTAACTTTTTATTCTCTCGGTAGAACAAAATTGACATTTATTAGTAGGCAGTTGTATGAATTTTAACACACACATAAATTCTTGTTATTCAGTATTCCTAAGCAGGATACTGAATTATTCTATCATACCTCGTGCCACCCTTTCCCCTGTCCCCAAAAAATCCTTCCTCCTACTGCCCTCTGTAGTCATACCTTTCCCCCAGCAGACAGTTATTGCCTGCTGGGGGAACACTGATGAATAACTGCTCTGTCATCAGTATAGCTATTTTTCTTTTCAAGAATATTTAAGTAGAATCATCTAGTTTACTCATCTAGTTTACTCATCTGGTTTACTCAGTATAGTGCCTTTGAGGTTCATCCAAGTTATTGAGGTGTTAGTAAGCACACAAAACAACATTCAAAATTATTAACCCTAAATGTAAATGTGCATTATGATACCGGTAAACAATTATCAGAATGGGTAAAATAAAAATTAGTGACAAGATTAAGTGTTAGTAAGGATGTGGAGCAACTAGACTTCTCCATTGCTAACAGGAATAAAAACGGGGAGGAAACTTGGCAATTTTGTATAAAGTTAAACATACTCTCCTGCATACATACTACTTGGCAATCTCACTTGTGTTTGCATCGAAGAGTTACTTTTCTGGAGAAATATCTTTTAAAAACTGATTATCTAGTTTTTTTTTTTTTTTCTGGAATGCTTACACAAAATGATCATATAAAGTTTTTCCAGACAAATGGAAGTTTCTTCTATTTTGACTTGAGGTTGTACTCTTGGTTGAATTAGGACCATTTCATTATTAGTGATACAATTGAAATGGTAATCAGTAATGTGATTTAACACTAGTGGTAATTAGGTACCTGAGGATACTGGAAAGGGTGGAAAGAATACTGATAGGGAACTTGTAGGAAGAACCATGGATTCTGTGGGAGCCTCTTCTTGCAATCTGTGCATTAGATTTGCAGTCTCTTGGAAAAAGTAATGATATATTACCTAGAAAAGGCAGTAAGGGACCTTGTTATTCCATTAAAGCATTCTCTGCATGGTATGAATTCTTTGTCCTTTAAAGCTTTTAAACTTAACTGCATTGTACAGGATCTACAGTTATAAATATATAAATGATACAAAGTGGCCTTTTTCTATTAAAAATTTTGATTTGCCTCAAAATCAACATGATTTAAAATGCACTTAATCTGGGGTGACGTTAGGATGACTTCAAAGTCCGCTGGGTCTTTTTTTTTTTTTTTTTACAATTTTATTTATTAATCTGACAGCATGAGTTTAATAAGCAGGGGGGTGGCAGGGAGAGGGAGAAGCAGGCTCCCTGCTGAGCAAGGAGACAGATGCAGGACTCCATCCCAGGACCCTGGAATCATGACCTGAGCTGAAGGCAGATCTTAACGCAGGTGCCCTCCACCTTTTTAACATTGTTCTAGGATTCTAAGTACAAAACTAATTTTGGACTCACTAAAACGTATCCATAGAGCACTTATTTATGCTCATTTTCAATACAGAATTTTTTTTTTGTTAACATCTACCATATTTTCACAAGCAAAATGTACTGAGGATAGTGTTTAATTCATAAAGATGCCTGTGAATAGAAATGAATAAACACGATTTCTGTCAAGTATTTAAAATTCTTAGTTATATACATTTACATTATATTGGAATGAAAGTGGCCTATTCATAAACCAGTAGTAAGGAAACTGAGGAGGAAGAAATCTGAAAGATGAGATAGGACTTGATTAACTTTTTAAAAATTTTTTAAATTTTTAAATTAACATATAATGTATTATTAGCCCCAGGGTACAGGTCTGTGAATCACCAGATTTACACACTTCACAGCACTCACCATAGTACATACCTTCCCCAATGTCCATAACCCCACCACCTTCTCCCTACCCTCTCCCCCAGCAACCCTCAGTTCGTTTTGTGAGATTAAGAGTCACTTATGGTTTGTCTCCCTCCCAATCCCATCTTGTTTCATTTATTCTTCTACCCCCCAGATTCCCCACGTTGTATCTCAACTTCCTCATATCAGGGAGATCATATGATAGTTGTCTTTCTCTGATTGACTTACTTCATTAGCATAGTACCCTCTAGTTCCATCCACATCATCACAAATGGCAAGCTTTCATTTCTTTTGATGGCTGCATAGTATTCCATTGTGTATGTATGTGTTTTTCTTATTCACATGTGTGGCCTCCTTGCAAATATGAGAACAATTTTGCATGTTCATATATGTTACCTTTTATTTTGCTAAAGAGGGATATTATATATATAGACACACACACATCTATATATACCCCACATCTTCTTTATCCATTCATCTGTTGATGGACATCTAGGTTCTTTCCATAGTTTGGCTATTGTGGACATTGCTGCTATAAACATTCGGGTGCACATGCCCCTTCAGATCACTACATTTGTATCTTTAGGGCAAATACCCAGTAGTGCAATTTCTGGGTCATAGGGTAGCTCTATTTTCAACTTTTTTTTAAAAGATTTTATTTATTTATTTGACAGAGAGAGAGAGAGATCACAAGCAGGCAGATAGGGAAGCAGAGAGAGAGGGGAAAGCAGGCTCGCTGTCAATCCCAGGACCCTGAGATTGTGACCCAAGCTGAAGGCTGAGGCTTAACCCTCTGAGCCACCGAGGCGCCCCTATTTTCAACTTTCTGAGGAACCTCCATGCTGTTTTCCAGAGTGGTTGCACCAGCTTGCATTCCCACCAACAGGACTTGATTAACTTTTTAAAGTGATTAATAGTGATCTTGACAACATGTTTTAGGCAGGAAGAGCCAAGTAATGAAAATGTTATGAGTAGTCTAGAACTAGCCATGACCACAGGGCAGATTTGAAATTTGTGTTGACTTGAACTTAAAGATTATAATGCAATTTTAGAAAATAAAGAAAAGGAAAAAAATTTCCTAGACTCATGGTCACTCAGAGGTATATATATATATATATATATATATACATATATGTAAACTTCCACATGAAAGTCAAAATTCAATCAGCCACCTGAATAAATTAGCTCTATGTTTCTAAAATATGAATCTTAAAAGAAAACTGAAATATTTCATTTTTTGCTCTCGCAGAACAGACTCCAAAGATTGAATTTTTAATATATTTTGAATATATTTGAATAAACATCTGAATGATATTACATGCAATAGAATCAGCCTTCTTTTTTGTACACTGCTATTCAGTGTACTGAACTGAAAATGACCCTAAACCTGGGCCAGTTTAACCTTTAGGAGTAAGTACACAAAGTTTTTCTTATTCACATGTGTGGCCTCCTTGCAAATATGAGAACAATTTTGCATGTTTATATGTGTGACCTTTTATTTTGCTAGAAGAGGGATGAAAAGTTGTGTCAGTTCTTCACAATGGTTTATGTTCTAGAGAAAACTGTCCTTCTCACTATGGAAATTGAGATTTCATAGTAAATGTAGAGGCACGTCGATGGAAATAAACTTAACATCAAGGTGGAGTTACTGCAGACAGAGATTAGTCATGGTCTACCATGTGGCAATGTTCTTATTATTGTCTTACATTTGTTAGTTTAGTTTTCTTGCTTCTAGCTGCTCAGGTGTTTGTTTCCTCAAGTAGATGAAAGGTGTTTTGATATCAGCATTGAACTTCCTACTTCCAACTGCAACTGTGCTTTGCACAAAAGAATCTCAAGTAATTAATTGAAGGACCAAGAAATATAAACCTATAAGGCATTATCTCCCAAATCTGGCCACCTTCATGGTTTTTGCCACATCAAAGTGACACCTGTCATTTATTTTACTTAAATTTTTCATAAAACCAATATCTTTTTAAAGTAATTATTTAATTTACTACCTTTAATAATTACAGTAATAAAATCTGGAAAATCAGGTTTACTTTTCATAATACAAGACAACTGCAAAATAAATACAATGAAACCAGTACAATGTTATCATATCTTAATACCAAATTTTCTGCTGTAAGTACTGAGCTTGATGGTCTCCTTAGAAAGTAGATTAGTAAGCTGGAGAATGTGATTAAAAACAAATTATAAATAAACCGAGATGTTGTCCTTAATATAACTGAATGTGTTAAAATTAAAAAGGGAAACGTTTTCAAATTACGTGCTTCAATGTCTTACTGCTCTTCTTACGTAACACTTAAATTTGTCTTGGTTACCAGGGACAGGTGTCCTAAGTTCCAGGAACCACTGATATGGGATAATTTTATTTTTTTTTAATTTTATTTATTTATTTGTCAGACAGATATCACAAGTAGGCAGAGAGGCAGGCAGAGAAAGAGGAAGGGAAGCAGGCTCCCTGCTGAGCAGAGAGCCCAAAGCTGGGCTCCATCCCAGGATCCTGGGATCATGACCTGAGCCTAAGGCAGAGGCTTTAACCCACTGAGCCACCCAGGTGCCCTATGAGATAATTTTAATAGGACATAAATTTTGAGGGTGATGCTATTTTGAACGTACAGTGCACAACGAAACACTACTAAGTGACATTTGACTTTCTTGAGAGTAATCACCAAAGTGATACTTATTTTAGCAAAAAGTCTGAGAGCTCTATTACACTCTCTTGCACTAGCTCTTAATTCTCGCTGCATCTTAGAATTTCTTGAACACCAATGTCTTGGTCCCATCCTAGATCAATTACTTCAGTATCTTAAGAGGCAGGCCTTCAGCACTGGTATTTTTTTTTTTTTTTTAAAGCTCTCTAGGTAATTACAACATGCAGTCCCGGTAAGGATGACTGGTCTATACAATGCATTGAGCATTCAGTATATGCTCGACATTGTGCATTCCTAGTAAATGATTAGTTATTAGACAGAGGAAGAAATACAAAATATTTCCTTCTTAGGGTATTTTTTGACGGTATAAAATTACAAACTTCTCTGACATTAGCTTACAGTTTACATATTTCTGTGGTTAAAGTTGGTCTTGGATTCCCATAGTCAGAATTTAGCAACTCTGTGTGCATTCCATGTATGTTTCTAGAATGGGGAAGAGCAACCCTCCAAATTGTATGTCTAGTATATCATCACAGTGTTGTCACGGTCCAATAATAACACAAGTGCAGTGGCTAAGTTCTGCTACCTCATAGAAAAAAAAAAAATGTTGCATGGGACCAACATAGTTATGGCTCCACTTCCTTTTAAAAATCCCACCTCAATATATAGTGTGTAAGATAAGTTGTCTCAGTTTCCCAGGATCACTGAGGTTTTGAAGCCATAGCTTCTACCCTGTGCCAAAGTGTATACAAACAAGAAACCAAATGTTACTTTTATCACTTAGTAAAAAAATCACATAAAAGAACTTTATATATAAAGCAACACATTAAGAATTTGTCAGCTTAATGATCATAGTTATCATTATAAATATCATTATTTATACCATAAGAATTCTTGTACCTATTGACATTCTTAGAACAATTTAGCGTGAACACTTTTATTTCTATTCTATCCAACAGTTACAGACAGTTGCTTTCTGGGGCTAACCTTGGCCTTGATTTATTTTTAACTCTCAAAAATATCTTCAATGTATGTAACCTGAGTTTTTACACACAAGGAATTATAGCATAAGTGATGGCAGTCATGTGATGGCGTGTTATATAGGCAGTTCATTTTAATATTAGCTACAATTTTTACACATGTGCACCTTTAAAGAGTGAATTTTTCCATGTAAATTTCCACAAACACTACATTTTAAAAAATAACCCATACTCTCATTGATTCACCCAGTATTTTGGAAAGTATTCACTGTGTGTCTTGGTAAGTGCCAGACACTTGGCAAATTTTCAGAAAATGATACTGTTGGAGACAGAAATATTTCTTGTTCTTAGGAACCTAATGTTCTACTGGTAACACTCACACCTAAACCTAATTTTTTATAGTGCTGTGTTGTTGCTGTTGTTGTGAAGTAAAACATAGAAAAGTACAAAAGACCTAAATATGGCTCAATGATTCATCACAAAATCCATATAACCTCAAACCACCACTGCAAATAAAACATGGCCGGCACACTAGTAAACTTCCTTCCTTCCTTCCTCATTTTCCTTTTTCTCTTCCCCCAAAGAAACCATTGTCCTGACTTTCAGCTCTATAGTTTAATTTTGCCTTTTATTAAATTTTATATAAGCAGAAACATAGCATGTATGTGTGTGGGTGAGTGTATGTGTAACATCTTTTGCTCAATTTTTTTTTTCAGATTCATGTTGCTGAATTTAGCAGTAGCTCACCAGTTTGTATTCTGTGATATTTAAATTTGTGAATATGCCATCTTTTATTAATCTATTGTCCTGGGTTATGTTCACATCTGTTTGGGTTATGTTTTGTTTTATGTTCACATCTATTACTAATAATACTAATAAAGCAACTAAACATTCTTATACATGTGTTAGAGTAGAAATGAACATGTGTTTCTTTTTGAAATCTAAAGATGGACTTTTTGGGTGATGATCATTACCAGATAATACCAAAATGTTTTCCTTCCAGCAGTGAATGAGTCCTAGATGCTCCTCATTCTCCCACTTTTGTTTAAGAAAGATTAAAACGGGTGGATAATCCAAGGAAAATGGACTTCAGGGATAATCCTAGACCTCACACTGCTGGATTTTTTCCTGTGTAAACCGTTTGACCCCAGTGAATATTGTGGTTGCCTTTTCCACATCTCCCCTCCTTGCTTTATTAATTATCCCAGTTTTCACTGGGTATCTGTGAAGTCCAGATGCTTTTGGTGGAGCTGTTCCATCTTGGATACTGATGGTAGGATAGATAATCAGATGAAAATAGTTAACATAATCTCATCCTCTAACCATAGATTTCAGTTTCATTTGTATGAATTTGTATGTATTGGCTAGTGATGAACAAAATTAGACTCTCTGAGGACTTTTCTTTATGAGGAAACTTCTGGAAGAGTATTTCTGTTCATAGATGTAAATAAGGAGGCATAGAGGTGTAAGGAGTTGTTAGCATCTCTTGACTGCATAGTCAAGCCATGTTTGGGTGGAAGTTGACACTGTGAAGAATAGAAGGGTAAGCTGCAAAGAATCTGAGTTTTCACATACATAGTTGTGAAGCCATCTAGAGCACTGTGCAGCTGATCCTACATTAAGCTTTGTGATTATAAATGTCAGTGCCTCCCAATTTGGTTTGAATGCCCTGATACTTGCAATGAAACTTAGGTAATAAAACCACACAGACAGTTATTTGATATGGGTCATTGGTGATTGCTGATAAAAGAAACAGTTTGCATTTACATATTGGATATATGTGTCTCATAACTGACTTGGTCAAATAAACATATTTACCAATAACCATGAACCTAATATTAAAAAATTGACCTGGTAAGAGCTCAGGAAGTCATCATAAGTAGGACAATTCATAATCAGAATTGATGCTTGGGGATTTATTTCCTTGCTGTATCTCTCCTCTTTTTGAATATTCATACTCATGTGTACATACACAAGCAGAGAGCACCTTTCCCAACAGGTTCTGCATTGGTTACTTACATGTCCTTACTGGGAGGTAGAGAATCCCAGAGGCCACTAAAGACCCAGTGTGAAAGAGTAATTGGTGCTCCAGTGTTTTTGTTCACAGAATACCACAGTATCCTTCAAGAGCTCCCAGTCCTGGGTGATACAGAGTGGCGTCCCCTCCTCCCATGGTGGGATTATGTGTTCCCTGTGTCTTTGGAGACATATACTCACTTTTCAAACCTGTTTTGACACTTTCTACCAAATCTGCTTTTTGCAGTGGCTAGAGGACATCCTTTAAAATGAACTGGTTGATATGTATGCCTTGCCCCTGCAGTGTACATTGCTCTCCAAGGTGAGAAAGACTATGAGACAGTTTATCACATGCGTGAAGTTAAACTGTGAGCTCTGCTTTTATTCCTCAGTATGGGGAGATCAAATTATTGGTATCTGTAACAGAAAGCTTACGATATTTGAATGTTACTAACTTTGTGCTGAAGGTGCCATACTTTTATTGAGCTCGGACATAAACTAATTTATTGCCCTAAAGGAAAATTAGCTTGAGCAATATTTATTTTGGATGATATTATTTTTTGATGAATGTACAGTAGCAGATTCTTTGGACCCAATTTCTTTTTCAAAACCTTGCAGCATGATGGTTAAACATTTTGGTTGTAGCCAACTGAAGTGACTGTTGGTTAGTATCATTGTTTTTCTCCACTGGCAAAATGCAGATAATTATAGGAATATCAGTGTTTTAAGGATTGGGAGAATGTATGTGAAGTCCTTAAAGCTATTCCTAGGACATAGTGAATATTGAAAAGTAGCTATCATTGGTATTATTATTTACCTTAGGAAAACTGGTTAGCAAGAACACTTATTCTTTCCACATCTTAATTAAGCATGCACTGGTGGAATTTATAGTCTAGGAATGGAGACATATAATAAACAAATCAATACATGGACATGGTAACAAATGCTATGAAGCAATCAAGGGACTGGCTAGAGCCATTATGAAAGGTGGGGTGAGTGACAAAGTTAGATAAAACAGTAAGGGGTGACCTCTATGTGAAGGTGATATTTGTGTTCAAACGTAAGAAGGAATAAGACATGCCAAATATTGGTGTGGAAGATGAAGAGAAGAAAAGATTAGTCAGTAAGGACAAGCCATGCAATTAGACTGGAGTTTGGCCAAGTTTCTGGAACTTAGCAAACTTAGCTAACATGAGCACATAAGGGACAACACATTCTTCTCTTACTGATGCTTTTGAAGTGTGAGGATCCTCACTGGAATCTATGGTCTGATGAAAATGTGGGGTAGAAGGGTAGCTCTGTGAAAGTAGTAAAAGGAAGGAATAGAGATTTAGGTCATATAAGCAGTGGAGATTCAAAGTAGAGGTAATACTAACACAGCAGAAAATCTAATGCATAGGAATTTTTGATAGAAAAGATCCACAAGGTTTCATTTTACTGACCTATATATCTTGATGTATTTTGACATATACAATGCCCTGCATTTAACTCATTGCTCCTATAAAATAAAAATAAAACTTGTACCAACAAAATATTACTAAAACTATGAAAGAATGAAACATTAATTAAAACAGTTTAAAGATGAATAATTTTTTCTTCTTACCTATGTCAGAGAAAGAAAATATATATATATATATATAAATATATATTCTGTCTTTATGATGCCAAGTACTAATGGATTTTTAAAATACCTGAATGAAAAGACAAATGTTTTTATATCTCACCCAAATGTTTGCTGTTATACTATTCTGAGATGGTAAGGTGGCTAGCTTTCCCCCCCCAACAAAACTTTAATCTTTATCAAATTTGTGGAAATCTGAGGTACATGGAATAAAACTTAAAATTCTATAAACTGCATGATTAGTCTTTAGTGTCAAACATACAAAATATGTGCCAAAATTCAAATATTTAGACTCTTATATAATTGAGAACAACATCTCCCTAAGCAACTATCAAATATTTTTTTTGTTTTTCTGAGCCATTTTTTTCTAAATAAAATCAGCTTTTGTTTCTGATTTTGAACATGAGCTTATTACATGTTGTAATCATGCATAAATTCAAATCATGCTTGAAAGTGGAAATATGAAAATAAAAATCTAATTTACAACATGGAAAAATCTAATTTACAGCATGGAGACACAGGATTTAAAGCAGGAACCTGGGGATATGTATTTTGAAAAACCTACCCCCCCACCCCCCCCACCCCCACTCACCTCCACCTTTTCTGCCACATACACACAGACAACACTGGTTTAAACACTTTGTGACTGAGATTCTCAAAAGTTAATATGCATATGAATCACTTGAAGATTTGTTAAAGATTTTGATTCAGATGTTTCAGGGGGCCCAAAGTTCTGCATTTCTAGCAAAATCCTAGCATTGCTCATGCTGCAGGTCCAAGGATCCCAGGCAGATATCTTTCTAGCATTTCTAAAAAAGCTTTCAAAGATGAAAACTTTACAACCTTTTCTGGTACTGTCTTTGACAAATTTTCACTCAGACTATGAAAACATGTTTTTCATTATGGTAAGGTATTTTAAGACCAATTTCAGTTTTAGTTCTCTTTTTATAAGATTACTTTGTTAAACGAAAGGGCACAAGAAATAACTTCTTGTAAAGACTATTAAATTCAGATAGGTGGCTATAGCTAGAAATTCAACTTTATGTTTGCACTTGGTGCACTCAACTGTCCGTTTTCTTGCATCATTATCAATCTGTTTCTGCCCAGGCCTTCTTGTGGGGTTGACAATGCCACAGAATGCTTTGTCTAATGATCAGACTTCATTATTCCTAAACAGTTTACCTACATATGAGGAGGTCTTGACTCTAAGGAATTCTAGAGAAAACAGCCAACGTTAAATGAGAGAGGCTTTTTTTTTTTCTTTTTAAGGCAAATTTGGAAACAATCCCAGATTATGCATCAGCCCCATTAATTTAGAACTCAGCTGGGAAAACTCCGGAGAATAAAAACTTCATTTATTTATAATGTAGGGGTTCATTATTTTTCTTTCTGGAAAACATCTGTTTTTAGTTTTTCTCAGCACGTATTAGATAAAAGCCTGAAAGCAGAATCTGGAGATTCAGGTTTTGGTTGCATGGTTGGAGCTGTTATAAATCTAGCAGTGGTCACTTTATAACAATAATTATAAAGGACCTATTTTCAGGGAGATGTGTCAGGCATTGTGTGAAGCACTTAGTAACCATTATCTTAACCATACACAAAAGTAAGATTAAAAAAAGTAACCATACACACACACACACACACACACACAAAAATAATAATAAAAAAACTCTATTTTAAAATGAAAACTCTATTAACTCTATTTTAAAAATGAAAACTTTGTGAAGTTTGGCAAGGCTAAATAACTTGCCCCAGGTCATAAAATAGTAAATGATAGAAACCATTTAGAAAGCAAACCTAGTATTTTTTAACTCCAAAGTATATACTCTTAATTTCTCAACTTTTTTTTTTTTTTTTAACCTCTCTCAGGCTAAGTAGGCAACCCCAATTACGACAAAATCTACCATGGATACTTTTATATGAAATAATCTATTTGTTTATTGTTTTGGCCTCTAATAGATGCTGATTCTTAAAGATTTATTGATGCGGTTCTGGAAAGTAGTATTACTTCTATGCAAGTATCTCTTCTATTTTCACTTAATGTATTTTTCCTTTTACTCTGCCAGATGATGGTAACAACAGTAAAATGGAACCATCATGCTGGGATGATTTACTTGGTAGTATGAGGAGTTGCTATAAGTGTGAACCAAATGATTTAATATCTATTCCCTTCCCTTGAAGAAACTTAATAGGGTGCATTTGTCTGAGGGAGAGAGAGAAAGACAGATACAGAAAGGGACACAGAGGAGGGGAGGGAAAGGAAGAGGAAAAGATTTTTTTTAAGACACTTTTGCATGAACAAATTAAATGGTGGTAAAATTCTGTAATGATGGTATCCAGTGGGCCAACCACATTCTTTTCTCAGTTATTGGAGGGTTTGAAAATCTCTTGGTCAGAGAGCTTCCCCCCCCCCCTTCTTAAACTAGTGAGATTTAGGTCGTAGAATGAAAATTCTATTAGGCAGTGTTCAGCAACACTCTAGAGAAACGATGAATTGAGGCCCAAGAAGGATTTTCCTAGAACTGGCCTCTGCCAATACCAGCGCCTTTTTCTTGGAGAGCTTCTTGAAGTTTTGTCCGGCCCATCATACCCTGTATGGGTGGTTTATGAAATTTAAATGCTGTTTAAAGTCATTCTGCTAATTGAAGTGCCAGACGTTAGACTGGCTCTGTGAGGTTTGATGCAGATGTGTGGCTCAGTTTTGATAATGGTTCTTCTGTATAAAGCTTTAAAGGAATAAAAGAGGAGATTACTTGCTTACTAAATTGATCCATGCCAGTGATTACTCTTAAAACTTCAGCTCCTGTGCTCATTCTCAAGCCAGATTAACCGCGCAATCGGCTTTCTTCTACCATATGGAGTCATCTACTTATCTATATATGCACACATATACGCACATATACTTTATATATATAAACTGAATGAGTGTGATTGAAGAAAGATAAATATGGTTTGTGTGTGTGTGTGTATTTAGGGTAATATGGCAGTGGTTTGATTTCTGATAAGATCCATTCTGTAGCATGTATTTATGTAAATAAACTGAAATGGGGATGGGAAACTTCATATTTTAAGGTTGTTTTTTTTTAAAATTTTACCATAAGCCACAGAAGTAACCAATATTCACTGAATGCTGATAAAAATGGCAGCTGTTGTAAGGTTTGTATTGCCCCTAGATCTGGAAAATATAATCCTATAATTCTCTTGAGTGGGGGTGGGGTGGGAAGAGCGGAGTTGGAATTTGGAGCAAGGGGGAGAGGCAAGATACAGGAATTTCAGTATCTTTCCAAAGTCAGCCTTAACTTTTGGCCGTAATTGTGGGAGTTTTCAGACAGGTTTGGGCATGGAAAACTGAGTCACAGGATATTATGCAGTTTTTCAATCATTCAAAGTAGGCAATTTCAATTGCACAATGATAGTATATTAAATATTAGCATGAGTTTCTGGGTTAGGAACTTTTGCTATAACAAAGAGTGGTTTAGAATCTCCAGCTACATTTTTCTTCATAGTACCAGGTTCTTAACAATCAAAGATAAATGAACCGCCCTTGCTTTCAGTGCAAGTGAGGGGAAAAAAATACACATACACACACCCTGGGGGAAGAAAAAGCAGCAAGACTAAGTTCTCCTTAGTAGTTCAATTGAGAGGGGAGAGGCTTGCCTGGCGGTTTGTGGGAGTGAATCTAATTATCAGTCTCTTGCTTTCATTAATAGGTTGAAGCAAGTTAAGTTCTTAAGGGAGGAAGAAGTAGACATTATGTCTGAATTCTGAGACTACATTATGATCATTTACCCATCACTTTCACAAAAATGTTTTTTTCTTAGTAAGTCCTTCATGAGATTGGCTAGGTGGACAGGAAGAACATCAACAATGGAGAAGGCAAAAATCACTTGTAAAACATAGTATACTGACAGATGGGAAGACAGAGCATTCTGGAAAACTGTAGAGTACACTTTAATAAATTTAAATCTATATCTGTGCAGTGTAATTAGCTAGATGGAGCCTCAGTGAAAAATTTCACTATCATCCATTGTAATACATTCCTGTAATCCTATTTCATTTCTCCTTTCTCCCCGGTGGTCTGTGAGTAAAAAATCCTTTTGGATGTTGTCTCTTTGCTTCCTGACCAACATTTTTGTTTTCTTAGCCTCACTAGCCAAAAATCTGATGACGACTATGAAGATTATGCTTCTAACAAAACATGGGTCTTGACTCCAAAAGTTCCTGAAGGTGATGTCACTGTCATTTTAAATAATCTCCTGGAAGGATATGACAATAAACTTCGGCCTGATATAGGAGGTATGTTCAAGTAATTTGTGATATGGTAGAGATAGAAACAAACATTGATAACATTGATAAACAAACATTGATAAAGGCAAAATGAGGAAAGAGGATCCATAATCTTCAAGTGAGGTGTGAGAGCTGGAAATTCAAATTCTCCTAGATATCTGAGACAAAGGCTGTGGAAGGAATGTGACAACTTCTTTATGAAGTAACATCAAAAACAAACATGTAAATAATGGTAAAGAAAGGATATATTAGTTACCTACTTGGTGTCACAAAACATCACAAATCGCAGTGGCATATAATAATATGCATTTATTTAACACTTTGCCAGGAGCAGTTCATCTAAATTAAGCCAGGTTTGGGCTGCTCATTTAAGAAACCTGTATCTTCATTCTATTCCTGGGACCAGGAGACTAGCTAGGAGTATCCTTCTCATGAAAATAACAAAGAGCAAGAAAGAAAGTGGAGGCTCGTACATAAGAGTTAATGCTTAGGATTAGAACTACCATACTCACTTGTGCATGTTAGCCAACACAAGTTAGATGGTCCAGCCTGAAGTTCAGAGGCAGTGAAGCAGCCTCACTTGGGTGAAGGCAGTCGATGCCCGGACTAGTGAAGAATTCAATCCAACACAGAAAATTACGGCATGGCACTTTAAGGGAGAGTGAATAAAGATGAGAAAAACATCCTTGTTGAATTGAAGCACAGAATGGTGATAGGAATTCTTGTTCATTAAATCTTAAATGAAAATGGAGAACGTCCATTTGGTCATGGATGGCATACTACATGATTTTTAATATCAGTCCTCTTTGACAAATAAGTGTGTATTGGGTTTCCATATGGTTTCCTCATGTTATTTGATGGGTCACACAATTGAATAAGTCATTGAAGAAGATTGATTTTGTGTGGGCTGAGGTGTATGCAGATAAAGTGGTCATGCCAAGAATCAACAGAGGGGAATGTTTCAAAAACAATTCATAATATTTGTTGCTCTTCATGTTTGTAATGAATATTTTTTCTGGATCACTAAGTAGTTTTGTTTTTTTTTCTACATGGGTCAATTCAGGTTACCATGCCCAAATAGATTTTAGGGCTTAAAGATCTATCTGAAATATCTGAGAGAAGGTGGAAGAAAATCTGAGCAGTGTTTTCTTATTTGTTCATTTTAATGCAATTGTAAAGAATAATCAGTTTCAAACCCTAATATGATTAGTTACTGCATTTATGTGCTTAAAAGGAGATTTTTTGGGGAAAAACAAATCGTTATTTATAGGTAGTGAATTAGTTACTGACACCAAGTTAGTTGTGAGTAAATCACTTCTAATATAGCAAAATAAATTTACTTCTTGAGTAACACAGACTAAAACATTAAGATGTTGTGCTTCTCCATATGCACATATCTGTCATTCTCTTTCAGTGAAACCAACATTAATTCATACAGACATGTACGTGAATAGCATCGGTCCAGTGAATGCTATCAATATGGTAAGTTTCTAATAGTCTATTTTATTAACATATTAGAAGATGTGGCATCATAAAAATAGCAAAGAATATGTCAATAAGAAAATTCATAAGGGAGAAATAATCTTTCAGTTTCTTTTTTCTCTATTGTAATATGAAGATAATTATTTTTTATAATTTGTTATGAGAATTAAATGTGATCATATGTATACTACTTTTTGAAAAATGCTATACTTTTAAAATTCAACAATCATTGCTTACTTGGTCAGTATAGCTTATTAGAAAATAAAATACAATACTCCACTAATTTTTAGATTTGATGGTGTGATGAGGGCATAGTTTTCTTCAAACTGGAATTATTTAACAGGGGAATAGTGGATTAGACATAACAAATGTAGCTTTGTTCTTGTATGGCTCTTTCTATCTAAATCTGAAATAAGAAACTAGATTGGAGTCTAGAATAGAGTAGAACATACTATAACATAACCACATTAACAAACATAACATAGTCATAGTATAATTTTGAAATAGGGTTTGTGAAGCTAGCAGTAAGACGCTCTGTTGAGTCTGGGAGATGAGAAACTTTTTCTTCTTGCGCAATGTAGATCAGAATCAGAAGTTACTTAGTAACTTTATCAACTGGCACATCACTAACTGACTGACAAAGAATTTCATAAAATAGCTTCCCTTCTTACTGTTTGTAGACTATAAACACGGAACTAAGTGGTGAATAAAGTGATAAGTCTTGCCCTAGTGAAAATGTAGTTAGTTATAATAAGATAACACAGCAGGAGATATCAAGAAATAACACAAAACAATGTATATGAGGAAGAGGAAGAAGATTCAGGTCTGATCCTGTGAAAGGTTGTGTATTCTGGATGTGTAATATGTGTAATGTGGATGAATTCCCATTGCCCAGATCTCATATTCTAAGTACATGGAGTTTATTCTTCCATTTTCTCATTTATAGACATCATTAAAATCAAGTTACAAAACAATGTTAAATAATACCTAAATATAACAAATCAGAACTTGATTTGTTCTGACAACATATCTAATGGTCTGAATCACATCACCCTTACTTCTCTTTAATTAAAGTCAGTCACTCGCCATTGTAGTGATATATATTTGAGGGTTATCATTACAAAGTCATTTCTCATCACAGCACTTTGTGAATGTGCTTTGTGATGCAGTTAGTACAGTATTAAAGATTATTTTTTAATGGGTTCATTTCCTCTTATTTGGAGAAAAGAAAAACTATAATAGTAACAAATTTTGAAAACTTACCTTACAGTTGGTGTTTGCTATCTGCCAGACACAGCACACACTATTTGATGTGCATTCTCCTTCTTATCCATCTTCATACTACCTAACAAGACAGGTCCATTTTTAAAAAATTCTATTGTTAGAGAGAGAGAGAACTCAAGCAGGGGGAACAGCAGGCAGAGGGAGAAGCAGGCTTCCTGCTGAGCAAGGAGTCCGATGAGGGGCTTGATCGCAGGACCCTGGGATCATGACCTGAGCCAAAGACAGACCCTTAACTTACTGATCCATGCAGGCATCCCAACAAGACAGGTTCTTCAAGATCCCAATTTTATTATGACACAACTGAGCCTCCAGAGCTCCAGTTCAGGACTTTGTTCACATTTTAGCAGTGAATTCTGAACCTGGGTGATTGTTTCCCTAGAGATATGTGTGGCAATGTCTGGAGACATATTTAGCTGTCACAATGTGCCAGGGCTTGGTGGTGGTGGTGTTGGTGCTACTGGCATCTAGTGGGTAGAAGCTAAGAATGCTACTAAGCATTCTAAAGTACACAACACAGCCCCCATAACAGAGAATGAGCTGGCCCAAAGTAACAGGAGAAACTGCTCTAGAGACACTGAATGCAAATGGTGCTATCACAACTATGGCCTTTTGCTAGAATCATCTAAACGGGTCTATTTTTTCATAAAAATATCAATTTGTGTAGAAAAGGTTGGGTGTGTCTCCTTAGCAAAGTTTTCGCTTTCTTTTGGATTGTTCAAAATTTGCTTTGTGTTGGCAGTGAGAATACAAATGATAAATAGAAACAAATGCTCTGTAATACAATAATACAATTGTGTTAAAAATGTTCTATTTCCCCCCCTTTTTAAAATAAAAACAGGAATACACAATTGACATATTTTTTGCTCAAACATGGTATGACAGACGTCTGAAATTTAACAGCACCATTAAAGTCCTCAGATTGAATAGCAACATGGTAGGGAAAATCTGGATTCCAGACACTTTCTTCAGAAACTCCAAAAAGGCTGATGCACACTGGATAACCACCCCTAATAGGATGCTGAGAATTTGGAACGATGGTCGAGTGCTCTACACCTTAAGGTATGCTTTTGATAAAGGCAAGTTTTGTTCTCTGGGAATAAACCAAAGATCAACTACATGCCCTTAAAACAAGAGTAATGAAAGCAATTTCAAACCTACATCAGGGTGGGCATGTGTGATCAAAATAGTATGTGATCGTACAAAATTAGTTTTTCTTTCTCTTAACAATGAGCTTTTTCAAAGCCATAGGTAGAACTTTATTTTCTGTGACTGATGTGAGAACTCTCCTTTCTCACAGGGACATGAAATTTCACTTGCCTTTATAAAGTTACCTGATTTTTGCACCAGCCTTGGTTTTTGCATGTGTCTCCTGCTACTTTAAAATAAGGAAATGAAAACACAGTCAGTTATCCTTGGGACCACTGGTTGTTAAGCTTGGAAATGTCTCTGTTTCCAAGGAAACCATTGCTAAAGGAGAAATTTCAGTGTGGAGGTCTCCTGTACCTCCTTTTCTTTTAGCTGCACAATAGCAAGTACAATGATTTCTATTTCCCAGCACCCATTCTGCACTACATTGATAGGCCATTTGACTTAATTTACTGGCTATTTTGGGAATAAACATTTTAGGGATAATTTGAAGGAAGTTATCTTTTATTTTATGGGCTTAAATGATTGGTAACAGTTGGGAGATTTTCTACTTACTGTATGCCATTATCTTAGCACTTAATAATACTTACATGCATTTAAAATATTTTGATGTTGAGGATTCTCATGGGTGAGAGTATATTATTAAACAACATAGTAGATAAGTACAAAGTCTTAAGAACCAGACAAATCTGGCTTTGGTTCTTAGACCTGTATCTTACTATCTACATGAATTAGGGCAATTTTCAAGAATTTGTATGTAGAGGACTTAGGGGCAGCTATCTGGTTGCAGGGATCTTGGTGCTAGATGTATCTCAGAGTTTTATTAGTAAGTTTGATGTTTTTACTCGGTTACATCTTTATTTAAAGAAATTAGGTAGGCATCGATGGAGATTATTGGAAAGGAGGCACCCACCAACCCCATGGTTCATGCCCCCACCCAAGAGAGTCTGAGCAAACTCTTTTCATTTAATATCTATAAAAAATAAAATCAAATAGAGATAGTGATTCTTACAGTATTATTATAAGGACCAAATGGGCCGGTATATAAACTACTTTACATGCAGCCTGATATATAGTACACGCAACAGATATTGAAATTATTTATATATATTTTCAGTAAAAATTATGCATAATATGATTCTTCTAGATCTTAGTATCCTGGAACTTCTAGCTTCAAAATGATTTCTTTTAAAAACTCTTGTGGTATATACTTTATTCCTTATATAACATTTGGCATGCAAAATAAAATACTTTCAAATGGCTCCAAAACCTTTATCAGAGTTATGCCAGTAACTAGGAAAAATGGCCATAATTACAAAAAAAATTCATGGCCTATAGTTTGTATTCATCATGGGTTTCATTAACTGTGAGAGATAAGGTAATGACTGAAATTAGAAGCTAGTGGAAATCAAAGTTTGATAAATCAGAGCCAGTCTTGCTTTTGAAATATTAAGTCACTCACACTATCCCAAGTTCCTTGATTGTTCTCATAACTACACTCATGTTTTCATTTCTATTAATTTGTAGAATCTCTACATAATATTTAATTAGAGAAACCACCTCAAAAATGCCACTCATGAGACTTAAAGTTTAAATGAGTTGCAAACCTATACAGAGTGAAGATTTTATTCTTCTTGCTAATCTATAATAAGTTATGAATAGTTGTGTGTACAGAGATAATTTTGTGTATCTGTCTTTGTATCTGCAATCTCTTTAAATTATTTTCAATTTAATAGTTCCAGTTTAATTTGAAAAAATAAAATATTTAATTATAATTTCACTTATGAATAGAACTAACCTTTTCTTTGGAAGAGCGTGTAATTATTGAGTGACACTGATTAAAACCTTTGGCTTTGGAGACAAATAATCTTGAGTTCAAACTCAATTGTACTGTTACCTTTGTGACTTTGGGTAAGTTCAAGTACAATAAAGTCATAATAACACTTGATTAAATTAGATAACAATTTACCATACCGTACCACATAGATGATTAAAGACTCAATATTATCACTTATATTTAAGATCAGTGATTGTCTTATTATACTATAGGAAAATGACATCTCTCCCATTAAAAATTATGCTGAATTGCAAAATCTTCTAAAATAAATGTTTATAAGATAGTTTTTTATCTCAAGATTAATACCTATAAGGCATATAGCTAACAAATAAGAAATCTTAAAAAATCATTGGCCCATCACCATTATAATTTTAGAATATATTTATACTTCTCCAAAGATGGTCAAAACATCTGGAACTCCATTAAATTTCTCCCTCCTAGAGTCCCAGCCAATACTGAGATCTAGAAAATCTGTATCTTTAATAAGCACCCAGATGCAAACTAATTGAGATTCACTGGCAAACATTTTTCTAATATGCCTGTGTATGTGTATTTAACATTTCTTCTTTGCCATTAAATATTCTTTTACTCCATAACATCCTATTTATGGCTTCATAGTGTTCCAATATAAGAATGCATAATACTCTATTGTGGAAATAGAAGTATTTTAAGTCACATATAGTAATTTAAATCTAACAGCTAACAAATACTTACAAACAGAAGGTTCTGCTTTAATTAGCAGATAAGGTCTGAGAATTTATCAGCATTCATTTACATGCAAACAGTAGATGAACTCAAGTTTTTAAAACTGTTCTATTAAGTTAAATATACTCACCAAATGATCTCATGTGTGCAATTAATTTGCCAAAAAAATTACATGATCATAAATTTTGAAAAAAATGCAATTGCCATCCATGAGATCGTATTGCTTGGTCTGTGAAAATGGTCTACATTAAGCCTTAAGTAATTTCCTTCTGGACTTTGTGGGTTTCTTCAGGGAGAATCATCTTGTGTTATCAGTAAGAATATGAGATGTTTTCTCCAGGAACAAAAATGAATAGTCATTAAAATTTTACTAATGTATATTCTTAAAACTATGTCTAAAGGATTTCTATTTTGGTTTCGTATCTTTCTATTTAGGTTGACAATTGATGCAGAATGCCAACTGCAGTTACACAATTTTCCGATGGATGAACATTCCTGCCCCTTGGAGTTCTCCAGCTGTAAGTAATCTCATTCTGTATTCTGTATCCTCTCTCACCAACAGTTTTCTAATTGCAGTGCCAACTAATTGGGAGACTCAGAGAATGCAGAATCAAGCAACTTTGTTGACTTTGAAGATTTTGACAGTTACTTTCATCATAATACCAGTTTATCTATATTAGAGTGATTCCTGCAAAAAGGATCTATTTTATCAGAAATTACAAGTAGGTTTCTCTAGTGCATAAATGTTTAAAAATTCACAGTGGCTGCCTGAAGACATTTTTCAAGAAGGGTTGTAAAACCAGGCCTGGCCACAATGGAAAGGTGTAAAGTGGATTTTACATCCTTATGCCCTGCCCCTATTCACCTCCCCCCACCGCACAGTACCCCCATGGATGTAGGAAAAGAGAGTAGCAAAATGTTTGCTACTTATTTTCTCCTTTACACATCAGGAGGTACATAGAATCACCAGTGTCATTTGCTTATTTCAATTTCGGTATACCTGTTAAAGATAGCAAAATTGAAACTTACCTTCCCCATCTGGAGTTCAAGCAATATCTAGAACAAATTATTTACCAGTGAGTAAAAGACCAATTTTTGGTGTCTTATTTGTCTAGTTCAAATCCCCACTCAATTGCTGTGGACTTGAACAAATTACTAAATCTTGCAGTGAGTCCACATTCTCAGATAGAGATGACAAGACCTGCCTCACCACAATATTGCTTTGTTGATGTAATATATGTAAAATGCTTGGTGTGCTACCTTACACACAATAAGATTTAGTAAAAAGCTCTATTATTTTTATTAATTATTGTTATTACCAGATAATAGACTATATACCACGATGATCCATGATGATTTTGAAGCAAATTAAGCTTTAGTAACTTTTGTAGATATTTCCTTCCTGAACCAAAGCCAAGCTTTAGTTTCCCCCAGGTGTGTGCCTCACTGTTTGTTCAGCACTCATGTTAGGTTGCTCACCTCTTCCTTATTTTTGATCGGCCAACCCTGCATACTAGGCAGAATGAAAAACTGATTATGAGTTTTAAGTTTATATTTCTATAAATAGAATTTCTCAAGCAAGGCATAACGGAGACTCTTAAGAGCCAAGTAAGTCATAATAACTATACTTAAAAAAACAATGATGAGAGAAACAATCATCTGTTCATCATTACATCAATTCCAGAATGAACTAGAGGAAAAATATCAATGTATATCATTTCTGTTTACAAAAGTTCCCATTATAAATCTTATTTCATATGTTTTACTTTATCCAAGAATAGAATATTTTTAAGTAAAATCTTTCCTAAGCTTTCTTTTAATTTCCAGCTGGGACTACTCCATTTCTGAGTCTGCTAAAATTTAAGAGCTGGTGATTTCTGTGTTGTTAGGTCACTGATGGACAAACGCCTTCTAAAACCAAACACAACTTAGTTTACTTATTGCTCTCAAAAAAGTTAAATCACCAAACATGTTCTCCATAGGAAGTTCCCTAGCATCATCATTCTTTTTCTTAGTTTTCAGCACATTCTGCCCCCCTACTCCTGCTCTATGCCAATCTGGAGATTATGATTTCTTTTTTTCTTTCACCTTTGTTAATAAACATGTAACACAACTACTTGGACCAAAAGAAAAGAAAAGGAAGACACATAGGGATTTTATTCCAAGTAGTCAATCAGCCTCCATGATTAAGACTTAGGTTTATATAGCATTATTAGTAGATACATAGTTGAGATGGTGTTTAGTTTTGTCTGTCTATCTATCTATCATTGAACTATTTTTACTTGAGCTTATTTTTTTTAAAGATTTTATTTTTAAACAATCTCTACCCAAAATGTGGGGCTTGAATTTACAATCTCAAGATCAAGAGTCACATGCTCTACTGACTGAGCCAGCTTTGTACCCATATTTGAGTTTATTCTACAATTAATAATATTTATTCACAAATATACATTGACCATCAGTTCATGAAATAAGGACTACCATGATCCTCATAAGGAAACAAATAATTTAGGGGGAAAAATGAAGACTTTTTTAGAGTATTATGGCCAGCAAATGGTACTGATAATCACTACATTGTCAGTATAATACCTCTTTCATGAAGGCTTTCTGTTCTCTTGGCTGAACATGACTGACTTCTTTAGACTCTACATAGTGCTCATGGGTATCTTCCTCTGGGCATTTCTACTTACTATACTAGTCTTAATTGTAGTAAGTAAAATTTCTGCATATATTAAAATGAAGTCCTAACAAACTGAGAAAGGGAGAATAACATAAGTAGTTGACGTGATTTTTCCCAGGCACCTTCCACTCCAAGTGCATGCCTTGGAGAGGCATTTGAGTCTGCTTCTCTCTAATTATTTTCTATTTCTGCATGACTCTCAATACCTTGCCCTGTTAACTCCCCTTCATCATGAAATAATATCTTGCATATGTACTGTTGCTTTTAGACTGGCTACTTTTTATGTCTTGCCCTAGATAATGTAGAGTATGCATTTAGCATACATAAAACCATGTCTAGTATAACTTCTATGCAAATTAAGTGACTTTCAAGGATAATTTTGACCTCATTGTTTTTAAACTTCTGTTGGGAGAAGATGTCATTGTATTTATTTCTTCTGTTGTGACGCTCTTCAGTTCAAGATCTTCTAATAACTCAGTCTCTCTCATACCTACTTCAGTCTCTTGTTCATGGAAGGTGGTTGCTACATATGTTCATTTATAAATAATTTTAAATGTGTGCTTTCCCATCTCATGGCAGATGGCTATCCACGTGAAGAAATTGTCTACCAATGGAAGCGTAGTTCTGTTGAAGTGGGTGACACAAGATCTTGGAGGCTTTATCAATTTTCATTTGTTGGACTGAGAAATACCACTGAAGTAGTGAAGACAACTTCTGGTAAGATGCGCTTGAATTTTAAGTGACCCCTTCCAGAGTTAAAAATTCTGGGATATATATAATTCAGAAGGCTTTTGAATACCTGTCTACAAATGATATGCATAAAATTAAGTGAAGTGTTTTAATTTACCAGAGAAAATTATAATTGGTATTTTAGCATAATAGATAAATATAAATGGATTCTACCAATTTGAAGCAAAATGGATTAAAATTGGATTAGGACATTATTTGTGTAATTTCCTTAAGCAAAAATGAGTGGCAATTATTTTAAAAACAGAAAATATTTATGAGATGTAGGTGTAATGTTTCTTTTAGGAAATAGGTTTCATGGTATATTGAAATAGCATTTAAAGTAATCACACAGGGAAAATGAGCTTTCTACAAATACAGAAATGTGATCATAATGGATATGGACTGATTCACCATTCAGTAATTTAATATTTTGAATTGCCTACCTCATGGATATGGTACAGGCCTTGTTTCAAATACCAATTCTATCAGTTACCACCTATACATATTGAGAAAATTACTGTATTTCTCAGGGATCAACACTCCCAGATAACTAATGTGGACAAAAAGACCTGTATCTCAGGCATACTATGTGTATGAAGGTGAAAAAAAAAAAAAAAGAAAATGCTTAGAATGATACCTGGCACTTCGTGAGCATTCAATAAATAGTAGCTTTTATTAGTATTAATTATAATTCTTAGATGCATGGGACCTAATGTGGTAAGGACTTCAGATTTCTTAAAAGAAGCTAAAAAAAATTTTTTTTTTTTAGTTTTTATTTATTGGGGGGGGGGGTAAAGTCAGAGAGAGAAGCAGACCTCCTGCTGAGCAGGGAGCCTGATGTGGTACTCCATCCTAGGACTCCAGGATGATGACCTAAGCTGAAGGCAGTGGCCTAACCAACTGAGCCACCCAGGCACCCAAGAAGCTAAAAATCTTTATTTTTATATCAAATATCATGATTTTTAATAGTATTAATTGAATTGATTAAAAAAACAACAACAACCCCATGTGGTGTAATTTAAACATATTTCCAAACCTGATCTGTCTCATGGGTGGCCAGTATAAACCCTCTGCAAAACCCTCCATACAGATTATTTCAGCTACCGCTTTTAAAATTACGTGAATCTAATTATGTCCCTGTTTCAAACATAAACATTACTATCAAGACATGTATTTTGATGATGTATTTCTGTGAGTTGAGCTGTTTTCTGTTGACTTATTTGCACATACCTGATTTTTTCCCCTGAAATTCATAGGACGTATTTTTATATTGACCAATTTAGAATAAGGCCTTGGTCTACTGTACATAGAGAAGCAAATTAAGGATCCACACAAAAATAGAAATTTAAGATTATCTTTTCATAACCATCATCCTTCAAATCAGACCTATCTGATCCTAACACTGAGGGTTTCTCAGCTATCTTAATTTGCAAAATGAATGTAAAAGAAGGTCAAAGAAATGCTTGAGTATATTTTTGAAAAGTGGCCTTCTGTTCCCTTATTCACTGCAAATCCTGAACATCAAGTACTAGAACAGTCTTTTATTTGGTCCCCAAAAAAGATGCAGGATTGCCTTAGAACTGGTTTTCCATCTGTGAAAGGAAGAACATGTGTAAAAATAATCTCTAAGTCTGTATGCTTCCAGAAAGAGAAATTGGGCATTAAATTGTGTGGTATATTCATATTTTTGTAATTATTCCAGCACCCTAAAACAGAACCCCAAAATTGATGACTAGCTGGTATTTTTAGTCATTTGAGCCCTGAGGGGCAATAAAATCAAATGGCAGTGAGGGATGGGTTGGCTTTATATTACAGATCTTAAAGTCATTCCCTCCCCAATAACTCATACTGAGAATGATCTAGAATATTTACTGTCTATTAAGCAGTATTTCCAGAAGAAAATGATTTACTTACTTAAAGCATGGCAAGAAAAATTGCCAAGGTGTCGTGAAGCTATTAATCTTCCGAGGAAATCAAAGCAAAACTTCACTGATAACAGATTTGATATTGAGTAGCATCTTTTAATTGATTGCATCAATTCTTTGTGAATTTTAATATGGTGGTTAGCCTCTCTGTTCATCTTCTTGGCACTCCCTGCTCTTGCTGGTTTTTTTTTTTGTTGTTTTGTTTTGTTTTTGTTTTTAAATTTTTGTGTGTGTACAGTACCATTTTAATTGTATCTGTGAAAAGAAAGAACTGAATGGAAACTTAACACCAATGCTAAGTAAGAGGCAGTCTGATTCTTGGGATAGTTGGTTTTGTAATAACTGGGAGGAGTTTCTCCATGACCTTTTGTTTAATTTCTGATGGCATTCTTACCTTCAAAGCAGAGCTCCATAACTAGTTATTATCTACTAGGAAGAAACTAAAACAGCTTTCTTGGGAAATTATCAGAAGATCAAATTTATACTCCTTTTAAATCTTAGTCTTATTACAATGGGATTTTTCTCCTAGACTTACAGTAAATGTGTAACCTTTTAAAAAGCCTTGGTCAAAACTGAGTGAGACTATTGCCTAAAATCTGACCTGGATTACTGCAGGGATTTCTTTTTTTTTTTTTTTTTATAATTTTTTATTTTTTATAAACATATATTTTTATCCCCAGGGGTACAGGTCTGTGAATCACCAGGTTTACACACTTCACAGCACTCACCAAAGCACATACCCTCCCCAATGTCCAGAATCCCACCCCCTTCTCCTAAAACCCCTCCCCCCAGCAACCCTCAGTTTGTTTTGTGAGATTAAGAGTCACTTATGGTTTGTCTCCCTCCCAATCCCATCTTGTTTCATTGATTCTTCTCCTACCCACTTAAGCCCCCATGTTGCATCACCACTTCCTCATATCAGGGAGATCATATGATAGTTGTCTTTCTCACTGCAGGGATTTCTAACTTTCATTCATTTAAGCCTACCTCTTAGGACTTTTGTAATATCCAAGCGGTGACTCTACTGCTACTTCCTTATCTTAGGACCATAATTAGAAAAGCAGAAGCATCTGACACAATAGAAGTTGATATAAAAATATAATGAAAAGTAAACAAATGTTCTTAAATTTTAAATGCATATATTTGTGCTCTGCAGATGGAATATATTGAAAAAGAGTGAAAGGTATTAAGAGAAATGGGAAAGGCAGCTGCCACCAAAGCAAAACAGCTCACTAATGTAAACAGAAGAGTAGAATGATAATTTCACAGGGAAGAATCTTCTCACCATGTAAATCAGTGCTGTTTGACAAGCTTTGCATCCAACCCCTGAACCACCTTGTTTACCACTAGTCATATCTGTATCATATTTGAGAAAAATATTGCCTTGAGGGTACGTTGATAAGACTTGAAGAATACCTTTAGGTCATAGTCAATATCCAAACAAATTCTGGATCCATGATTTTTCTTCCAAACCATCGTGTCTTTATAATTGGTCAGTATCTGGGAATAGCACCATCATTGTCCCGGTGAGCCAGGCACGAACACTCAGAGTCATGTCTCTACCTCCCACCTCTAATGAATCACAAAGGCGCTCATGCCTCTGAAGCATCTTGCGTAACTGTCCTCTTTTCACTTGCCGTCGCCTCTGTCCTAGTTGAGGATTTTGTCTGTTCTCATCTGGACTGTGCTGGTAGCCTATTAAGGTTATATGCCTGCTGTCAGTCTCTCTCTTCCACAGTCTGATTTTACACATTAATCATAAAGGCTAGTGCTTACTGATCACTAACTACACACACTGTAACAAACCTTTTATCTAAACAACCGACTTGAATTCTTGTAGCCCTGGTCCTGTTTACTACACGTCAATACCCAATGTGTCATTGTGGATGAGGAAACAGACTTCTGGAGGCTCATTTACTGCAGGGATCAGTTACCAAAGCTGGGCTGTAGGTTCACATGCCTTGTTCCTAGGCTTGTGCTCTTAATTATTACACTATTTTGTTCCCACTGTGGCCCCGTGGGTCTTCTGAGCACACAGGTTTCACCATGTTTCAAGAATTTATTAGGTCAGTTACTACATTGTTCCTAAAATGCAACACCTGACCTCAGGAACTTTCCAGCTTTGTTTTGCATAATTTCCCACCTGGTGACAGAACTACTCCACCTGTTTTCCTGAATGTAACAAGCCAATCCTAGTCTTTCTCTTTTGAATGGCTTCTCAACTCATCCCTACCTTCTTTATGATTTTAAGGCTTAAAAGCCTTAAAAAGTAAAAGGTCATTACTTACCTTACCACTGAAATAATTTGGAGCAATTTTTCAATTATGTGTACTCTTGGAGTCAGGCTGCTCGAGTTTGAATTTTGGCTTGTATTTATTTGATATATCTAAGTTCAATGTCACCAGTATTGCAGGGTTGCTCTGAGGACTAAGTAAAATACTCCATTAAAAATACTTAAGATTTTACCTGTCACATAGAAAGGACTCTGTAATTGGAAAGAATTATTATTAATAATAATAATTATCATTATCACCATTTTATTAATTCTCCCTCAGAGCATTTTCACCCACCTTATAAAAACGTAATTTCTGCCTTGTGTTGCTTAGGCATTTTTTTTTAATTTCTGCCCCCTCATTACAATAAATCACAAATTTCATAACAGAAGCCTTGTTTTAATCATATTTGTATCCATGACATTAGAATGGTGGCTTGCTTGAAGTTGTTGATTAGTAGCAATTATAGAATTGATTGCTTGTGATAATTATATTGTTAGAACTGTAAAATTTCTCTCAATTTAATAAGCAATGCAGAATTCTATTACATATATTCCCATTACTCATAGTTTACCCTCAAGTAGAAGATTGTTCTTTCTGATCATGTTGCCATTGCCAGTTCACCAAATTATCTACATGATTTTTAGTACAGGAACTTTGTTGCTTCCTGTTCTCATCCTGAAATATGGGCTAGAAAAGTGGCAAGTAAATTTTGTAGGGGGGGCCTATGATCCAATGCCATCATCCTGCATCGAAAAGAATAGATCACATTCTTCTTCTGTCAGAATATTTGTAAAGCTTCCATATTTTCTTTTGGAGTATAAATATCAGTGTTTAATTAAATATCCCCATAAGTTTTTGGAAAACCCGTGAACATTAAAAATTATTTACTTTTTTTGTTTTTAACTTATCTTTTAGGCTAGGATTCCATATGCTAGTTATATTTTTCTGATTTTTATTATAAGAAATACACAAATATTAAAATAAAAAGTCCACATGCCACTGAATTTGCCTTAATTTCCAATAGTACTGGGCAGACTGCTGTTTTAGAAATACTAGGTCTGTGGGATCAAGTCCATGCTCATTGCTTCATTTCTAAAGTATTTGTAATCTACCTTGTATCTTTAAACCTTGTCCATGGTTCTCTCACTGTACTCCTTACCTCCTTGAGGTTTTCTGGGTACATTGTACCAATTCATGGTTTTGTATCCTATATTCCTTATTTGATACCAAGCTCAACTCCAACTTTCTCTATGTATATCTGTGTATAGGTACTGGTCAAATAACTCTCCAAATAGAAAAAAGAAATAGCTCCTACCTTCTAGGCTGTGTTTTAATTTAGATGTCTTTGGGAAACCAGGGAGACACTTTAAAACCTTCCTCATCATGGAGGTGAACTCTTTTAAGGGCAAGAAAAAAGAAAATAATAATTTTTTAAAAAGATACAAGCTAACAGTAATTTTTTTTTTTTTTTCACGAAGAGGGTGAAACAAAAAATACTAAGGAAACTAGGTGTGAGGAGAGAAATAAGCAACTGGGCACTCATCCCACAGTCTCCTGTGACTTTGGAGTCCCAGTAAGTAAGTAAGTTGTGAGCTCATTTTCATCAATAAATTTCCAAACTACTTAAAGCAATGCAGTGTCTTTAAATAAATCAGTGGATGACTTTACAGTAATTGATTTTTATTTTATTTTTAAAATTCAATTCAGAAAAAAAAAATTAAGTTTGGTTTCAAGAGAAGAAAATGTAGGAACAACATAAGAGTGCTTGGCCAGGAGTAGTCATGGGGAAGTCATTTGCCTTCTCTGGAATGAAAGTTCCTTGTTTATAAAATGAATGCATTTGAGTAGATGCTTCTTTGAAGTCCTTGTTCTTAGACCTGTCCAGAACCTCTGATGTAACCACAGTTACACTACGGATGCCCTAATGTAGGAGTGGCATTCTTGGTAATGTTTTCCTTCATCAGGTTTTCAGTATGTTTCCAAAGCAAGTCAAATGCAAAAACGAACTCCTTTAGATTTTTAATTTTAAGGGGAATGATAGTCCCACCCATATATTTGTTTTTAGTGATACATGATGTTATATGTAATGTTAACCCAAGATTTTATGTGTTTTTCTTTCAGTTGTGGTACTAGAATATTTATATATTACATTTAAAAATTCCACATCAGGAGTGCCTGGGTGGCTCAGTGGGTTAAAGCCTTGCTCAGGTCATGATCCCAGGGTCCTGGGGTGGAGCCCCGCATTAGGCTCTCTGCTCAGCAGGGAGCCTGCTTCCCCCTCCCTCTCTCTCTCTGCCTGCCTCTCTGCCTACTTGTGATCTCTGTCTGTCAAATAAATAAATAAAATCTTTAAAAATAAAATAAAATAAAAATCCCACATCAGAATTTTAAATTCCAAAGTTGCTCTGACATTACTTAGTGGGGAGATAGGGCTAGAGACACAGAGTGATTGCATAGAGAAGTCATATGAAATGTAAGGAAAATTGTTTGGCTTTAAGGTGACATGCTTTGTTTCTGCTTATATTCCATTGGCAAAAATGTTCTATGCTCCCATGGAGATAAAATGAGACTGGGAAATGTAGCTCAATTGTGTGCTAGGAAGGGACACTGGGTTTTATGACTTTCTAGGGTCTGTGCAACATGCATGATCTCATTTTATTTCTCACAACAAGTCTATGAGAAATACATTCTTTTGCTATTTGACAGATGAAGCAACTTAAGTTTAGAGGGACTAAGTAATTTATTCAAGGATAGTCAATAAAGTAGAGTTGTTTATCCAAATACCAAATTTATACCCTATTGCTTCTCATAAACATATTAGGTAAAGAAATGAATTAATTAAAAGTAAAAGTTCATTCTTAAGCTTCATAATAAATAATATTACACAATGCAATGAAGTAATATCACTTAATATAACCCTATACATGCATCAACAAAATGTTAACATGTAGGAATAGCAATTATATGTAGTAATAACAAGTGAAAAACAATTTAACAATGATATCCCTTTCCTTTTTCAAAAACATACTTACTGCCTATGAGATAATACTATTCACTTGCTAAGTGGACCTATCGGACCCTCCAAATATGGCCTTAATTAAGAAACTGTCAGATCCAGTGCATTTGCATAAATTAGTTCCTCACAGAAAACTCTCATCAGAAAGAAAACCAAATAAAAGGTTAGCGTGACTACTATTTACAGTAATTTTGGAGATTAATACCTTATTTTGACAGTCTATCAAAACTAACCAGGTCAAGATGTTAATTTTTATCCAAGTCTTTGGTATTTCCTAATTCAATTGAAAATCCTATTTTGCTGTATTTAAAAGACACGTTCATCCGTGTGACTGATATGACTAATGGAGTCTTCCTGTAGAGCTGCTGCCCCAAATAAATGTAAAACATAAATAATTTTTAAAAAATAAAAAAATGTGAGATAATAGAGACTGAGTCAACAGACATCATGCTCTAAACACAAACTCATTGGCAGTTCCTTTCACTTTGATGCAATTGAATAATTTCTTCACCTTGTTTTTGCATTTTCAGAAAATAATGCTATTCAGTGTGGCAGATATGCAAATTTAAGCTTGTCAGAGACTGAAAAGGGAAACAAACATCAATGAGGAAAGTGATTTCTTTTAATTATTTAACTCCCCCCCCCCCCCACCAAATGAAGTTATTATGAAGGTCACAGCACATTGCTGTGCATTACAGCCCAGAAAAGAATTTGCTGGGTATATGAGCTGGAGCTGACCAGAATTTGTTTACCATTCTTACCTGTATCTCATATAATCTAACTCATTTTAGAAAAAAATCAAGAACAGCTAGTGTTACTAGTCCATTCCAAAAGGGCAGAAAAGCCCAAGGAAAAGAGAATTGACAAATAGGTTAAATATGACTTCATTAGTTTTTGTTTACTTTTATATATGGATATCTTTGCTGTTTAAGAAATTGACAGTGCTCCTCATTAGCATATGAGTCACATCATAAATGTTTAATTTTTCATATTTGTCTTCCAATTTGTCTACCCCTAAATTAACTTCTCCTTGTTATGTGTTATCTCTCAGAATGACAAAAAGAAATACTAAAAAAAATAGTATTTCTTAAAATTAAATTACAGTTGTTCTCCCATCCCCATCACAAACCTAATTGTATTGCCCGTAAATGCTTCTCTCTCAGCTCTGTAAGAACACTGAAGTACAGTAAGTGACATTGCTTTAGCTGAGACAACTGAGTTTATTGGAATAGTTCCCAAACATGACTTCTCGTATGCTTATACTCACATGACTTACAGCACCATGCACCTCGCTTTTGAGCACTAAGTGGTGAAAAGCTATGTAATGTAAGAGCCAGTGTGTAATTCATGAGCTGTGTAATAGCTCCTTGTTAAAGAGACAATGCAATCAAGGATATGAATTAAAACCACCTAAGGATTACATTTACATTTTCTCAGCTGGTAATTTCTTATTACCAGTATCAGTGCCTGAGAGTGAAAATAGATGGAGAGAAAAATAAAATTTCAGGGCTAAATCTTGAAGATCAAGCTCAATTGTAATTTTACTTATAGGGAAATTACTCTGAAGAGGTGAAGTCAGTGTTGTAACTTGGTAGCCAGTAGAGCATGGGTCATTAGACATGGATGAGTTTAATTCTATTTATTTTAGTCATTACTGAACAATTGAAAATTTCCATATGCAAATCTTAAATATCTTTACATCTTGAACTTCTGGGTCTTCATTCGTATTGGAAAATGATTGGGTAAATCTGAATTACGGGGGGGTGCCTGGGTGGCTCAGTGAGTTAAGCCTCTGCCTTTGGCTCAGGTCATGATCTCAGGGTCCTGAGATTGAGCCCCAAATCAGGGTCTCTGTCTGCCTCTCTGTGATCTTTCTCTGCCAAATAAATAAATAAAATCTTAATAATAAAAAAAAAATCTGAATTACGATATTTCTGAATAGGTGAGGCACATAATCTCCAGTTTACCGAAGTCGCTACCACTTCCTGTTTTTTTTTTGGGGGGGGGGCACTCTATGTCTTTCTTTGTGAATTACTGTTTCCTTATTTTGAAAAACCAAGTACACCTATATCTTTGCAGAAAATTGGGGAAAATAAAAGATAATCCCTGAATGAGAGCACATATGTATGTGTGGAAATGAATGTATTTATTTTTTTACTTTTTTATAAGCAAAAAGCAATGAATGTGAATATTACTTGACAAGGTTTGTTTGAAAAACAAACAATTGAGGTTTTGTTTGAAAACAGATAATGAGTTGCAGGGAAGTGCCAGAACGAGGCCAACCTATGCTTCACTTGCATTTTTATGTTCTACGACTGGGTTTATTTGCCATAAATATCTAGCATATGCAAGGCCAATTGATTTTAAGTTTATTCAGTTTATCTCTATGATCCACTTTCATGGGAGATGGATTTTCAAAAAACTTAAAATTGTGAAGTTATATCTGCAGACATCTGTGCAGCTAGCCTTTTGGTATTAGTCCTTTCCTGCTCACATCTAAGCATGCGAAAGCTTGGTTGCAATTTTCTTGTACTTTACTTATTAGTCTTACGTAGCCAGTCGACACTTTCCCTGGTGTAGTCAGTTGACACTTTCCCTGGTGTACTTCTCTGAAGATTGATACAATTCTTGCTCTGCAATAAAGCTCCGCTCTTTATTTTCTTTGATGAGGTGATACAGCTGGTGATAGAGCAAAAACCGATTCCTATGTAAGAGTTCCCTTTGTGGTTATGCTACCATATCATTGAATGACCTTGGACAAGTCATATTTGGACTTGGCACTTGATTGCTTTGTCTCAAAAAAGAAAAAAAAAAAAAGACTAGATTGAATTTGAAGCTCCTTTCAACCTCTAAAATGCTGTGCTATGTTTCCTGATACCTGGCAAATTGGTTATAAAGGAAACTTCTGGTGGGCATTTAGGTTTCCTATGTCCCCACAAGTTCCCAACAGAAACTTCCTCACGTTACCTTATCCTATAAAATTTAGAAATTAACAGATCTATTTTATCTGTCATGTATAGAGAACTTCGGTGGCAACTGTGGGGGCAAGAGGCCCAGAGTGTTGCCATAGAGATGGTTGGTTAGTTAATTAAGGTCTGAGAAAATGAATCTGGCATGGGAAAAATAGGCCCATGGTGGGTGTGAGGAACGAGGGTGGATGCTAACCCCGTTTATACTAAATGAGAAATTAGGAGAGGGCAAAGATAGGACAGTGGCTTTGACATGGCTTTCAGAGAGGAGAAAGGACACACACTCTATATCCTCAAATAGAAAGAATATTTGTAATCAAGAGTGCCTAGTATGACCTCAGTTTATTATTTTATTTTTAATAGATTAATTATATAAATTTAGCTGATGGATAGTGCTGAGAATTGGCAGTCCATTAAAATAGTACTGATCTAACACCTCTACAACAATAATATGACATACTAGCATTTGAAAACTCCTTATATATGAATCGTCTCGTTGACTTTTCACAATATTTCTATAATGGGATACTCATTTTCCAGGTAAGATGATCATGTACAACCAGTCTTGTAGAAAAGTATCTAGAGAGGGTAAAGGTCTTGTCCAAGATCATGGAGTAAGTCACTTAACAGACACTCATGTGTCCGGACACACTCATTTTCTAGTGTAGCGGTGACGCAAATGCCAGGGCTGTTTTTGAATTTGTGTTTGCAGAAAGACTTGCTCCTGGCCATATTTCTTTATCTCGTATGTAATTTGTTTTCTCTTTAGGGTAGTGGCCTCTGTCTACCTTGCCGTCTAGCTATCTATCCAGCTATCCTCTGTCTGCCTAAAGATAGTTGCATACAACTATGGCAGAATCAGGCTATATTGGTCAGTTTAAGCTGGGCTGTGCTATGGTGGTAAAGAGCTCTTAAATATCAGTGGCTTAAAACTCAATAAAATTTGTATTGCATTCCATAGCATGGTATTCTCATGGCTGAAAGAGGCATAACTTATTTGGCTCAAATTCCATTTGCCAAAGCAAACCACATAGAGAAGCCTGTTGCCCATGGGGTGGGATGCATGCTTCTCTTACACGAAGGGCCACTGGGAAAGGCCTTTGTAGGGATGGACTTGGTAGGAAGAGATACAAGTATTTGGAACTTCAAAATCATAATCAAAGCTTACCATTAATATAATCCTTTATGGTGTACATGGCCCATCTACTTGGCCAAATAAGTAAGTATAGCTTGAGATAACAGGTCAGGAAAAACCACCACTAGTAAGAGAAAGGAACGACTTACTCTCAAAGAAAACAGAAACCAGTCATTAAAATGTCTCTGACTCTGAGAATTATTCTCTTTAAAAGCAACTGTTTCGGGTCAAGCTTGCTTGCTTTGTCAATGACCTATAGCCATGATTTCCTATTTATGTGAAAGTGGCTTCAGAAGGAGCAGATGAAAAGACACAATATTAACATGAAAATGATTGTAGGGTGATAGCAACTGTCACATTTTATAAAGGTGGGCAAGATTTTCCCTGATATACTTCTGGGACAGCTTTATTAATTACACTGAAAAACAATTTGTAAATATTGGTCCCATACTAAATTGAATTTTACAGATATTAGGCAGTGTAACTTATAAGAAACAATAAACCAACATCATCCTCTTGTCACTAGGAGGAAGTAATTGAACATGATTTAATAAAGCAAGCCACAAAATAATGAAAAGGTCAGGCTATCTTGATTGCTGTTACTTATTCATGAGAAAAAAAAAATGTCTCTAATAGTCTTGTGTAAGAAAAGAGTATAGTTTCCAGTAAAGTTTAAACCCTTTCTTTTAATCTTAACAAATAAGCTATAATTTTAACCCTTTCCTCAATGAAACATTCTTAAAATTAATTCCATCTCTCTGTTTTATAAGTGAAGTACATAAAGTATATGGTGACCAATAATTTCAAATATTTTTGCATGGCTAGTTATTAGTAGAATTAGAACTAATCAACAGACATCTGTGTCCCCAATCTACTGTTCCCTCCTGGCCACTTGCCTATATAAGACTAAGCTAATATAAAAAGGAATTTTCATTCTATTGGCTGAAGCTGAGTAAGTTAGGAGTAGGAGATACTTTGGTCCTAAAAATCTGCCCCTTTTAATCTGTACACAGGTAAGTGGTGTTGATAACGATGAGCTGTTGGTGACGGTGGTGGTGGTGAGGATGAGGATGATGACGAGATGCTGAAGTCAGGTTTTCTTGGACATTTTATGTATACCAGCCACAATGTTAATTATTTTACAAGATTATTTCTATAAACCTGCAACAACTTTAAAAGGTAGATAGTATTTTTATTTCCATGATCATGTAGCTGGTAAGGGGCAGAGCCAGGAGTTGAACGTGTGCTCCGAGACTAAGCCATAGCATTTTTGTTGGGTCTTATTTGTAGGCAATGGTGATTTTCTTTTCATCAAGGTAAAAGGCTATTCACATGAACAGATGTGTGTGTGTGTGTGTGTGTGTGTGTGTGTAGTATACAATAAAGCGCAGATGTTTTCAAGAGACTTCATGCCACTAGAAGACCATAACAATCTAATACATTGTGTCGTTCAAGTCAATGGCACAATTTAGAGTGTTGGTAATGGAATATATCAAGTATAGTCAGTTTTCTTTTAAAAGATAAGAATGAGTAAATAACAGAAGCATCTTGAACAAGGCTAACTAAAATATTTTCTATTACTAGAAGAATTATCTATGTATGACTCAAAATTTTGGATAAAATTACATGTGAGGTATATTAGTAAGACATGACTTCTGGTAAAATCTGAAAGAAAGAATACTTGGCTAGGGGTGAGACAAGCTGGCCTTAAGTCTTAGCAGATCTTATAAAAAGGTGTATACATCTGGGCAAATCATTTAACCTCTCAGACCTCATTCTACTCATAAAATGGAAGAATTTTACAATTACCCTACCGGAGTTACTATGAATATCTGAAAATGCTTAGGAAATTGTGAATAAATATGGAAATAGATAGCAGTATGATCATAAGTAATTGTATTTTCCTTTCTTTCTCATTCCTTTCCCTAACCCTTGAAATTAAAACACACACACACACATGCACACACACAGACACAGTAGATTTCAGGCATATTTAATGACTCTGAGAAAAGAAAAGTTTTATAATTGATTGAAAGTTCATAGAAGATAGTAACTGATTCTGCTTGCTTTGTAACCTTACATTTAGACGAAAAAGGGAGAAGAAACCTGAAATTTGTTCAAAAAGGGCAGATGTGTGAGTGGGAACACTTTTTTAATAGCTGTCCCATAAAGTGACTTTGGAAGAATTTGAGGAAAGGATATTAAGTTGACTTGTTGATTGACCATGACCAGCTCAGGGTCTCTAACACACACACACACACACACACACACACACACACACACACACACAATTGCTAGATGTGTCAGAGCAATTAATTACTTTTCTATTCTATACTACTAACAATACTCAATGCAGCAGTTATGTAATAAAGACAAACACTTGCAAGTCAAAGAGACTTCAGACTTGCCTAGTTGAGGGCCTTTATTTCCCAGATTAAAAAATGATAATAAAGCCCAAGGAAGTGAAATGACTAGTGTAAGCTCTCCTAACTAGTTTTGCAGGAAATGAAGCATCTAATAATGAGTTTCCAGATTGCATTGCAACAGCCCTCTCTCAAGCCTCTCTGTAAAGTTCTTTAACTCAAAATTTAGACAGGTCCTTTCCTTTTTCTCAGATCCTGAAGTAAAATAAAATGAAAAAAAAAAAAATAAAAATGAAGAGGGAGAGAATACTGAGTTGACCAGATGAGCGATTTCTACTTCTATGTTGGCTAGAAGATGTTGCAGTCAGTGCTGAGGAGCAAGTCACATGTGGCTTAGCATTGCTGAGAGTGGTTATACCTGTACTTATTAGTTGGAATATCATGAAGTGGGGACAGAAAAAATGAGAATAAGAACCTTAAAACCCAGGTTCCATTTGCAGGCTTGCCTCTTACTTGCTTCATGCCTGTGATCAAATCCTTTTATCCCTTTGTGCTCCAGTTGCTGTCAGGAAGGAGTGCATGGCTTTATGAGGAGTCCTTCCTCAGAGAGGTGTGGGGAGAATCAAATGAGATAATGGATGTGGAAATGCTTTGTAACTTGTGGGAGTGCAGCACAGATCCAAAGCATCATTGTCATTATTTTAACAATTACCCCTAAGGCTCCCTTTAGATCTGAAGTTCCAAAGTCATGGCTTGAAGGCAAGGCTTAAAGGTATATAAAATCTCAGCGCCAGTAAAGAAACTGAAACATTTAAAAAAAAAAAAAAAAAAAGAATCATTGATCTCAGCTCCACATGGAGCAAGGCTGGGAGTGTGACTCAAGACTCAAGTTCTCCCTCACTCCTGCCTGGGTCCCTGTGATCAGATTTTGTCATCAGGACTTAATGAGGATGATAAGCTGATCAAAAAATAAGGGTATTGTTGAAGCAACACAAAAGGCAAAATTCTGAATTTTTTTTTTTTTTTTTGGCTACTCTTGGGGGGACCTGCTATTAAAAAATCAAGGCTAAATGTAGAAATGAAAGGATAATGAAAGTTATACTCACTAAAAGACCAGGAAAATGGAATTTGGCTGTTGCCTAGGATTAATGTATTTTCACCTGAAGTCAGTAAGAGACCTGCCGCGTTTGACTATCTTGGAGTTGCTGGGAGTTTGCAAGAGGGCTGAGAGGATTAAGTTCAGTGTTTTCACTTTGCTGGGGATTCAAAGTTAAACTTCTAGATAGGGAATGTAGGACCGGAAACATTTAGAAGTTAAAATGCATGTAGAAATTTAGAAACATATTTCAAAAGAATTACCTTTTCATTTCAAAACGTTCCATGCAGTCTCTTGACTCGCAAGTGCGGATGCAAGAAAAATGGTGAAGTCAGAGGTAGTGCTCGTCTCCATTCTGTGTGGGACTCAGAAAAACAGAAACTTATTTCTTCTTAACAGCTAGTATCCTCACTGAACATTTCTCTTGGGATAATTGCTGTTTATTTTAAGACATCACAGCTATCCAGTGTGATAATTAATAACATGATTTATTTATTGAAAACATACTATGTACAACAAATTGCCCATGGCAATTTTTGTGAGATTTCTCTTTTAATCTCCATAAAAACCTCCAAGTAGCTGTGATTACTACCATGCTTTCAGAGAGAGGAAACCTGTAACTCAAGGAAGTTAAGTGACTAGTCCAAGCCCTCAGCCAGTAAGAAAAATAGTGGATTTGAAATCAGATTGAAAAGGCCACATATCCCAGGTTCTTAAACATTCTGCTCTGTAGAATTCCTTTGAAGGTTACTTTTTGAGAATGGTAGGGAAAACTAATTTCGTAGTTAAAATTTACTTTAGAAATCAGTGTAAATTGAGACCAGCATGCCTCTGGGGCACTTGCCAAAAAAATGCTAGTAGAATTTGCCAAAGGCAACTTCAACAGTGCTGCTTTAGTTTCTCAGTAGCATAGCTCATCCTGTCATAATGGATGAAAAGAAAAAGGTTAAAGGTCACCAGACAGCCCCCCCCCCCCATATGTTAGCTTCCTTTTTTCTTACATGCTCTTTACTAGTGGGTTTCACCAACACTAGAACAGTCAGAAACTCAATGTAGATGAGGGATTCATGGAAATTAGTGGGGAAACCCACTCAAGACATATTGCCTAGAAAGGTGGTTTCTTTACTGTTTTGTTTTGTTTTGAATTGGCCCAGAATGTTCAAACCTGTATAGAAACTGTACCTCAATTTTTTGGGAAAAATTTTTTAAAATCTAAAAAGACATTTTTTTTGGGGGGGGGGGCTATTGAAATAATTGATTTCTAATACCAGTTGTATTTAACTGTCAATTACCAAATGCAGTGGATACATTAATAAAGCCATTTTATGAATGGAAAAATTGAGGCTCAGAAAGGATAAGTAACTTAAAGAAGTCACCCAGGTAGTAAGTGGAAGAGCTGGCATTCAGACTCAGTTGAGACCGTACATTCTGGCCATGTACATCTGTGTGATGCTGCTAACCTCTACCAAGGGGTCGCTTCTTGTTAGCTCTGTCTGGTTAGTGCCTCTCTTTGAGGTCAGCTAAGTTCCGTGTATTGGTTATTTAATCAGGACCTCCTATGTTCCCAGCACCATTAATAGGGTTCAAGATGATAAATTAGGCATGGTCCTTGCCCTTGGGGAGCCCATAGTCCAACGGACTGACAATGAGCTGGATCTAACTGGATTTTAAGTATTTTTACGTGAAATTCTATGTGACAAGACTAATGAAATATCTCACACAACAATCCATACTTTTTAATACATCAGAACACATTAATGCATACATGCTTCAATAGCATATCATACTTAGATTTTTTTTTATTCCTGAATAAAGAAACCATTACCCTAAAAATATCTCAAATTCTTAAAATACCTTAGTATATGTTTGGAATATAATTTGAAAGTACCAGTAGTCATTATCTCGTTTAAGAGCTATTGTAGTTCTTAATTGTGACTGCTCTGGGGGTTTAATTTAGCGAGTTACTTATCTCCACCCACCACTCTTTCTGGCGGTAGGGATGCTTGCCCCCATGCCTAGGATGCTCAGTGCCTCCCAAACAGAGGCTGGTGGGAGAGGTGTCTGCAGAAGCTAGCTGTCAGCCTTGCGCTATTGAGAACTGGAATTTTCTTGGGGAGCCATTGCTAACACATCAGCCAGTCTGGTATTTCCATAGTTATGCTGGTTTAAGGCTGAGTGAAATGCCATTTGGTTTTATTTGCTTTTCCTTGTCTTTTATGTTCAGTTTTTGACCCACATGAGTACCAGTCATGAACTTTGCAACCAGAAAAATCTGATCTGTCTGCAGCTCCAGATATAATAGTCATTTAATGTTGTATCTAACCTTTCAATCCACATTCAGTCCCTCAGGATTCCTTTTTGTTTAGATCTTAGCAAGACTAGATCAGGCTCTCTTTAAGACCCATAGCCCTAACATTGCAATTTCATGTCTAAACATGATACCATCTCTACTAGAATTCTCTGTACGGTCGTGATATATATTAGGAAGTTGCAGTTAGCACTTCAGATTTTAGCTTTCATGTGAATAATGCATCTTTCTGGTGCATTACTAGTGCATTCAGTTGGGTGAATTCTGGACGAGAAGTCAGATAACCTGCGCTCTGGCACTGTCTCTGCAGGCTGCATGGACTTGGGCAAGTTTCTAGCCTATCTGAGCCACAGCTTCCATGCCTGTAAAGAAGGATTAAGATATGCTCTTTAGTCAACCATGCAGAATCTCTCGAATAATTAAATGAGATTAAAGTATATAAAAATGACTAATTCAAAGCGCTGTGTACTTGTATAGGGTCATGTGTACAGTGTGTTACAAATTCACTTAGTTACTTTGTTGGTTATTCATTTGGTATTTCCTGAGCACATATGTAAACAGAACATTTTACTGAGGGATACTAGGTTCAAAATTACATGAGTCATTGATCTCATTGTCAAGAAGCTTAAAATCTAGTTATTTTAGTTATTGTAATAATTCTAAAACTATAGAGGAACTTTTTACTCTCATTGAAGTCACTTCAAACTAGTCTTCAGAGCTACTTTTTCTTTTTTAAATTAAATTAAATTTAATTTATTTTTCAGTGTTCCAAAATTCATTGTTTATGCACCACATCCAGTCAGAGCGACTTTTTCTATTCCCTCTTGTCCTTGGCAACTTGAATGCTTGAAGCTCACGGATTGCTCTATGACATGTCCCTGTAATTCTTCTAAATTTAATATTTACCCAGAGTTTTTGTTCTGCCTCAATATGTTTATGAAAGTCAAACTACTATTTTCATGATATATTAGACATTATATGAAGTCATATAGTTAGGGATGGGCTAATTGTGAAAGATTATAAAAATAAGAGATACTAAAACAAATTTTACACTTCAAATTTTTAAAGTAGAGGAATTTAAATTTATGACCTATACATTTAGAGTTGATTTATATGTGAAAAGTGACACATTGATAAACAATTGGCAGAATCTTGTTGAAAGAAAAAAGAGGGTTGGGTCTAATTTTTTTAAATGGTGGGTAAAGTGTACTTTTTGGAGATTTTTAGGTTAAAATGCATTTGAAGACAGCCTACCATAAGCTTTTTATATTTGATGAGAGGGCTTCTTCTTTATAAGCGTGAATACAGGGGTGCCTGGATGGCTCAGCTGGTTAAGCATCTGCCTTCATCTTAGGTCATGATCCTGATGTCGAGGGATCTGCCCCTCCCCCTGCTCTCTGTCTTCCTTTCACTCTGCACTCTGTCTCTCAAATAAATCTTAAAAAAAAAAAAAAAAAAGAGTGAATACAGATAAAATGTCATGAAAGTCCGACTTCATGGTCATCTTCTTAACAACTAGCCCTGGGACTGACATAGACTAGATTCTTCATAAATGTTGTACAATTGAAGGAAGACAGCTAGAAGAATGAATCATGGAGACAGAGCATTTGAACTGAATCTTGAAAACAGGAAGAAATTAGGTTTGACAAAGATGTGGACAGAACAGAAAAACTAAAAATGTATCTTCTTGAGAGTAAAGGATTGTGGTTTAATGTAATTTAAGATTTATAGGCACATTTTAGAAAATGATTCAGAATTCTGGGTTTGTACTCAGAATTATTGGTCTTCAACAGAGACTGAGAGTATGACATCAGGAAAATTAATTCTTATTTTTGCTGAAAGATCTTGGTTTGGCATTTGAATGTCTGTGTTTGAAAATGTGGAAGAGCTAGAAATCAAAGGGGCATGTAGAAATATGCATGCTTGCATGGATAAATTAATGTTCTCGCTAACTTTACAGTATCTTAGTGTTACCAAAGGCAAAAGTCAGATTTTTAAAAGTTTTAAAATTATGTAAAGAAGCATAATAGAATTTGTGGAGTTGAATGGGTTGAGTTTAATATGCATCTTTCCTTATTCCACTAGATTAGATGTTGAAGTATTCTGACTTTATAAGGAACATAAAGACACAATCACGCTGATGTGTATGCTTATTTTAAAGTCTTCAAAGTATGTACTTACATATTTTGAAGTAATTTTGAATTATTCAGAGTTAAGAGAAAGTTGAACTGGTTAAAATTAAGGGGGAAGTTGAATATTTAAGTGTAATTCACAGACCCTATATCCTAATACCTACAAGTTAGATCTCTGCTACAGTGTGCCTCTAAGAATCAAGACAAACCAAACCCAAACTAAACTAACTGGGCAACTCGTCTATAAAATGGAGCTAATATTGTCTATATCGCATGATTATCATAAGATGCAAAGGGCTATACTACAGGAAATGGACCTTGCCCCGTAACTGACCAAGAAAATGATGAGGAGTATCCGTTTTTTTCCACTCTCCTTCCACAGCAATCCTAGTCCTTTCTTGAAATACTGAGCCCCTTTCTCTATGGCCAAACCACTACAATCTTCGAACCCAACATCTAGTGATAGTTTGTGCATGATGTTTTCCCTGATTATTGCTACACATACTGCTATAGTCAATAATTTTATCATACTTACCACCATGCAACCAAGCACTTTGTGTTTAATTATTACACACATTTCCTGGCTCTCCAAAAGGATTGTAAATCCATGGAAAACACAGATATATTAAATGATCTCTCCTTGTGGCACAATTTTCAGGAGATATTTGGGGAATATCTAAAGGCTGGTTGGATACTGGTTGTATTCAAGAAAGAGCAATCCATATTTCCAAGTTATGTAATGACACCCCTGTTTCCTTTGTCTCAACATAGACTAAGTAAAATTTACTTTTATAGTCAAAATACATGTCATGCAGGATTATTTAAGTCATGAGTATCAAATACAGTTACTAAAAAAAAAAAATGTTTGCCAAAGATCTGGGTTATTTTCATGTCTTCTATCTTCCTTCCATGGCATTGGCTTTATCCTCTGACTTAACTAGTGCCACGATGGAGATCTGACTCTTCACTTTGTAGTAGTAAATGGCTGCATTGAGACCAGACTTCCTATCTTTCCACCATGTCAAAGACAGAATCTCTCCTTGGAATTCCTGATATTTTTCTTCTACTGACTTCAAATTTAGTCAGACTAACATCCCTGAACCAATTGCTCTAGCCATGAGGATAGGATCATCATACTAGTCCCCACCTAAGGATCCAGAATGGGATGAGTACCACCCAAATTCAGAGGCTGAAAAAGAAGAGCAAATTCCCAAAGGGAAAGTAAGGTACTTTGGTCAAAGAAGAAAGGAGGGAGGAGATAGTTAGTAAAAGATTAGTAAACATCCATTACAATGATGTTCTTTTTCTTAAACCTAGAGAATATTAAAATAAAATCCCAGTCATAAGAAAAATGAGTGAAAAGAAAAATCAGTTTAAAAATGTGTTAACATCAAATTTATTAATTCTCATTTAATGTTAAACCTAGAGGTTAAGAACAATCTTTGGTATCAGATCTTAAGCAGAATGTATTTGCTTGTATTGCTTCAAAAATGCCTTGTTGGTGAAATGGTCCAAGGTGGGAAAGAGTGGCATTGTCAGTAGCAAAATTATTACATAGCATCATCAGTGTTTTCTTTGGTCCTTGTCTAAAGAAGGAATGACAACTGAAGCCAATAATACAGATACAAAGCAATAAAGCTGAATAAGAGCAGGTTATGAGTGCTATATCAATCCAGAGAGGTTAGATTATACTACAGTAAAAATCACATGACCATGTCTAGCTTCAAAGCAGGTGGTGAATGGGTGGTTTTCTACCCTGGTTCAGAAGGAAAGGAAAATGGGAATATTTGTAAACTACATAAAAACTACGCACACACATAACAGACACTGAGTAAATCATTTTAGGAATTAATGAAAAAGGATTTCAAAGTTGTATTTATATAGCCACTGAAGCACATCTATCTTTTTTAATTTAGTTGTGAATGAGAGAATTTTTGAGAAAAGCAATATAGGCTGTCATGAAGAATACTATCATTAGAGTGTCAGCCGTGTTCTTCTCCTAGCTCTGCTGCTCACTAGCCTGTCTTTGAGCTGATCATATTAACCCTCTGGGCCTCAGTTTCCTCACCATTACAATAAGACCACTAAGATGTTTTTCATAGGAAAATAGTGAAAACAACAACAAAATCATATGTAATACACTAGATATAATGGCAGGCAAATATTAAGTATTCAATGAAGTCTAGCTTTTAAAGGGTCTTATTCACAGTATTTGATCTCAAGTTCCTGTATTAATTTGATAGTTGAAGTTTTCATTTCATTATCGTGAAAGTAATACAACTTGATCTCAACTCATTTGGCTTGAAAGAATTGACGAGAAAAGACATGGAGCTTGATATAGACCAAGTCCCATTTAGCATCAATATTTGTACATTTTCCTGCAGAAACATAAACATGTTTGATCCTGGCTGCTGCCCCAGTCCCTTCTGAATTGTTGCACAACCCACGTCATCTGCATAGTGTTGGTTTTGTACAATCTTTTCAGAAAATGGCTTCAGAAATACATTTCTCCCCAAGAGGTAGGGAGGATTTTATGTCTTTACTTTAAATCTCTCCAGTTGATCCAGATGATTGTGTTTCTCAAATGTCAGTCATTAAAATGACTTACAAAGACAACTGGCTCTTTCCCTTTTTACAGCAAAGAAAGGGCTCTGAAATAAAACAAAGTAGAATTGTCTTGTTAACTTGTCCTTCGCCCCTTGGATCTTGTTAGAGCATGATTTCTCACACTACATGATTGGTATCCCAGCATTGCTCCTCACTCAAAAAGAAATAGAAATACAAATAAAAATACTCACTCAAAATACAAACATCCAGATTCCCTCCCCACATTTGTGGAACTAGAATCTCCAGAGGTGTGGACCTAGAATCAGCATTGTAAACAGAATCCCAAGGTGATTCTTGGGCATAGTAAAGTTTGAGAAGTGCTGCCTCAGATGTGAAGGATGAGTTGCCCTTTTTCTTTCCTATTGCACAAATGATTCAGTCCAACCCTAACACATTTCTTCCCATATTACATTGATTGTTTAATGCATTCTGTATTTCTACCTCCCATTTGCTATCATTTGAAGTCCGTTCTATTATATTTGATGGGCCCTTTAGTCCCCTGGCATACTTAGCCGTACCTTTATTATTGCCTATGGTTGCCACCAGGGCTTTCTAAGTAGACTTTTTGGAACAGCTCCTAGAAAAGGAGAGTACATTGACCTTCTTCAGAAAATTAAGCCAAAGAGAGAAAGGATGCTGGGGAAACTCTTGTTCCTTTTTTAGAAATGGCAGGAATGTAACAAAAGGTACGGCTTCTTTCTCACTACAACATCTGACCAAAGTTATTAAGAGCTGTGTGATGATGTGGGAATCCCAATGGTCAAATAATACTATAAAGCTTCAAGTATTTTAAAGACCAATATCTAAGGAGACATTAATTTAACTTAGAACTGGCCTTGCTTCTTCAGACAAGCATGGGGAAAATATGGGCTCAATAGTTGGATAAATGGAGGTTTAAGTCTAAAACTTACAGTTGGTGATATAGTGAATCACTCATGTTGGCTATTTTAAATGGCCTATTCATCTATAAAATGGAAAAAAATAATTTACCTTAAAGTTTATTTGGGCAAAATGAGTAATAGGGCAAACTGTAGTGTTTGGCATTTTGTATTTCATTTAATAGAAAACTCTCTTCAACCCATTCTAGGATTGGATTATTTTCTTGGGAAAATAGCTGTAGATAGGAAACAAGGATACACTCGTAAGCATTGTCATACACAGCTCAAGGGGAAATTTCTACCCCAAGAGTGAAATTCTTGAACAATTTATGAGTAACCTCTGTGGGTGTCAGTGACAGCGCGAAATGTGGAGTGGAGATGACTGTGGGTCAAAGAAGAAGGAAACTGTTTATCCAATTGGTTACTTGTAAACTGTTGAAATCAGCAACATGAATGATAAAATACAAATGTCTAAGCTAAGAAGTGTAAGACAGAATTCCTTAAAAAGAAATTCTGAAGAGTCCAATTTCAAAAGTTGCTCATTTGTTGTAACATTTTTTCCTAACTGTCTTACATACATATTTTGAATTCTTCGACTTGAAGCCCAGTCTGTTCAGTAGCCATGGGGAAGTTGAGGCCTAATGAATAGTGGCAGAGGTAGAATTAAAACAACATGACTTTATTGTTGTATGTGGTGTTCTACTCACTACAGGGACCCTATCACTTGATGGAACTTACATCGCAAATGTAAAGACTTCTAAAATATTTTATGAGCTTAGTCTTTGCTTCCCCATCTGCAACTCATGATCATATATTTTAAGCTTCATTTCCATTAGTGGTGTTAAAGGCCCCACAAATGAAGCTGAGAAAAATACTGAAAGTTCATTTTGGGTTTTGTGAAATTCCATGAAATGACATGCCATTTTATGATCTCTTAGGATATAAATTAGATAAGCCAAATAACAGAAAGATCTTCCTAAACAATATCTACAGGCTAAAACTTCGCTTACTGTGGCTTTTTCAAGGGCAACAGTATTTTGCTTTTTTATGAACATTTTTTATTGAGATATAGTTGACATAAAATATTAGTTTTAGGTGTCCAACAGTGATTTGACAATTATATACATTACAAAGTGCTCACCAAGAGAAATGTAGTTACCATATGTCACCATGCAAAATTATTATAATTTTACTATATACCCTATGCTGTACTTTTCATCCCCTTGGCTTATTTATTGTATAACAAGAAGTTTGTACTTCTGAATTCCCTTCACCTATTTTACCCATCCTCCTACAACTATCAGTTTATTCTCGGTATTTATGAGTCTATTTCTGTTTTTGTTGTTATTGTTGTTGTTCATTTGTTTTGTTTTTTAGATTGCATATGTAAGTAATGTTGAATATCTGTTCATGTTCTCTTGTCTATCTGTATATCTTCTGTGGAAAAATGCCTATGCTGCCTGCCCATTTTTAATAGGATTATTTGTAGGGTTTTTTTGTGTGTTGATTTTTAAAAATATATGATTTTTAAAGATATATATATATTGGATATTAACTCCTAATGGGATATATCATCTGGAAATAGCTTCTCCCATTCAGTAGGTTGCCTTTTTGTTTTGTTGTTGGCTTCCTTTGCTGTGTAAAGGCTCTTTAGTTTGATTTATTTCCAATAGTTTAGTTTAGCTTTTATTTCCCTTGTTTAGGGAGATAGATCCAGAAAAATATTGTTAAGGTAAATATCCAAGAGATTATTGTCTATTTTTTCTCTTAGGAGTTTTATGGTGTTAGGTCTTATATTTAAGTTTTCTAATCCATTTTGAGTTTATTTTTGTGTAAGGTATAAAAAAGTAGTCCAGTTTCAATCTTGGAGGTATTGACACATCTACTTCAGTGTTACTTAAGAATGTTAGTTCATGACCAAGTCACGTTTTGTTCTAAGAATGCGAGGTTGGCTTAAAAGTACAAAATCATTTATGGTTTGTCTCCCTCCCAATCCCATTTTCTTTCATTTATTCTTCTCATACCCCTGGGGCAATACATTATATGTTTATAAAAAAATTACAAAATTAAAAAAAAAGAAAAAAAATATAAAATTATAAACTAAAAAAAAAAAAGTACAAAATCAATCAATATATGCTAAACTTATCACGGTCCTAAAATAAAAAGGGAAAGACATGATCATATCTCTGTGGATGCAAAACATTCATTTGGAAGACTTAACATTAATAATAAAAACTATTAGTAAACTAAGAATAAAAAGGAATTTCCCCTATACAATAAAGAGTAATTGAAATTAAAAAACCTACAACAAACATGTAGTGGTCAAATAGTGAAAGACTCCCCACTGGAATCAAAACTTAGTAAAATCACTAATTCAAATGCCAATAGAGAATCATTTTTAGCTCTCGATGTTAGAAATAATAATTACAAGCTTAAATGCAAGCTGAGGTTGTTTTCCAGATCCCTTCTTTCTTGTCTGTCCAGAGTCCATATTTTACTGTCCTACCAATATAAAAGTGCTGAATTGCAACAAATGCAAATGACTGCAGTTTTCTTTTCTCTTGAATTTTGAGAGGGGTCCTGGATGCCTCCTTTGTTACCTAATGTTTTCAAACAATGTGCTTTCATTTCCTCTCAAAAAAGTTTATCCATTTCCTTTTTAAAAAATAGTTTTATATTTTTGTATTTTATATTTTTATATTTATATATAAATTATATATATAATCATATATATTAATTAATATATATTAATTATATATTATATTTTTATATGTATATGTATATTTTATATTTTTATATATTTATAAAAATAGTTTTATATATTTTGTCTCATTACTAACATACCTTAAATGTTTATTTTTGAGTTTTTTATTCAATTGCAGTTAAGTCAAGGAAAAATCAGCTTTGAATAATAATTTGTCCTCAATCTTTAGTGCTTTTAAGCCCTATGTTAGTATTTTTCATACATTTCTTTTATAATTTTTGTTGCATTAAGGTAGGAACATTGTCTTTCTTGGTATGTGTTTTATACCCTTACATAGAATCTGAATATGTTTTCAGTAAGTCTTTCTGAAAAAGTGAACTAATTGATTGATTCATTTTATATCTTAATTTCTCTAAAACCAAGACCTCTTCTAAAATCAATGTTATTTTTAAATACCTGCAAGACAAGTAGATTTTGGTATAATCAAGAAAGTATTAATATTAAAGCACTTTAGAACATATTAAACTTGATAATCATTACATATTTTAAAACAAAGTGCTTAGTCCTTTTAGTCCAAAGATGACAGATTTCATATTTGGATATTCTGCAAGGACTGAGAAATCATTGTTATGGCATTACTCATTTGATCATTACGGCAGCTAAGGGTAACTGAGTTTTTATTACTCTGCAGATTGCCATCTGAGAAATAGTAATTAACTAATTTATAATATTAAGTCATGAATTATATATATAAATATTTATGTTAATTATAAATTAACTAATTTACAATAATTAAATAATTTATTATTATTAATAATAAATAACTGCGACTTGGAGAAGTTAAAAAACTTGCCTGGGTCACTTAGTATGTGGCAAAGCCAAGACTCGAAAACAGATGTGTCAGGCTCCAAAGAATATACTCCTAATTATTGTGTTAATACTTCCATTTGTGTATGAGACATTTAAAATAATTCCCACTATAGGGGTAACATCTTTAAACTAGAAGTCATCACAAAACCTGGGAGAAAAGTCAATCTCTTCTGTTCACATGAGCAAAACATGGCAGTAAGCAACAAGTTAAAATTAGGATGGTTAACTAGAGTTAAAGCAGGTCTGGTATAGGCAGAGAGAGATGCATGATCAATCAGAGTAGGATCTCTGGAAGATACAGCGATTGAGCTGGGTCTTGATGTGAAATTTTGATAGGCTGAAGAGAGAGGAGAGGCATTTAAGCAAGGCTGATAGCATAAATAAAGGCTCAGATGTAGGAAGCACCAAACTTATTCAAATGATTGTGAATGTTGAGTATTTAAGGATCCCAATTAGTAACATCACATTTTTGTCTCACCTGTTCTAAAATAATTAAAAAATTAAAAGAGTAAATTAAAACTGACCAAAGAATCCTCTTCATTACTGGCAAAGCTGTTCTTCAAAATCTCGGACTTACCTGTGTGAGAGTGAGCTTTACAGTACTAAATCCCAGAACTAGAATTACCCATTAAGAAGAATTAAGCTTACCATGTGTGGAATAATAGCGTGAAACATGTACTTCCTTTAAGCACTTGCTCCTAAGAAGAACAGAAAGGAACTAGGCAGTCTCATCACTCATCTAAGCAAGTTCATCTTCTCTAGGGTGGACTGAAAGGAAGTAGAGTGGCCAATAGAGTTATTCTAATTAAGTTCCTTCACAGGTCAGGAAACACTGGGAGTGGAGATGCAGCATACCACCAACTTGGCCAAACTTGAAAATCTATATCTAAAAATCATAAGAATTGACTCCCTTTTTAAAATTTTCTACCTGGCACACAATGCTAGAATTCCAGGCCTTCATTCCTAGTTTCCTATAAATATTTCCAATAGCAATGAAATTGAACTGAAATACTCCTGTACAAAGTAGCTCAAGGGAGATATCATAAGTCATGCAGAAAAGGCATGTTTAAAATGTAAGAACTATCTTGGACTAAATAAGGTACACTGTTCTCAGTTCCTTTTGGAATGGAGGGTCACATTCTTTTTGGAATGGAGGGACATGTTTTCTCCTAAGCATATTACAAACTGAATGGAAGACAGGGTTTCTCAGATTGGATCATGGTATCTTTTTAACTGTACCTCATATGTGTTCAATAGTTGAAATAATTAAATCTGAAAAAAATAAGACCTTGGTATAAATATGCTATATCCTAAGACTTTTACTTTCTCGTAAAGAAACAACTAGAGGGATCTATTGATTTTATGTATTTTTTTTTTAATTCCTAGAATTTATATATTTTTTGTTTCCATTTGAATCTTTGCCCAACTCTGGTGCTAGAATGCTTTTTAATAATCTGGATATCCAGTATTATCTCTTTGTCTTCTCATGTATCCTTTCTATCATTAATTTATGATTTTATGAACAAATGTAAATTTTATTATTTAGGTAAAATAATAGGCATCTGGGTTCTAGTAATCACCATTTCACACCAAAATTGTGGGTGATATAGGCATTGAAGTGCAAAAGTACATAGCAACTACACTTTAAAATCTGATATATAAGGTTTATTGGGGTCCTATACACCATTCTGGAGTTAGGAGTCTCAGGTTTCTAGATACTACTACCTAATAACTACAGACTTACTAAGGCAAGAAAATGCTTGGACTGTCTCACACATCAAGATCAGTTAAACTGGAAATAGGCATAAAGAACAGGAATTTGAGTTTCACCAAGGGGGTGGTTTTGACAACTGAATATGATGAATGGCAACAAAGCTGAGAGAGTATGAGTGGCTAAAGAATTTATAGAGAGGAAGGGAGAGAGAGGATATGAGGGGGCAGGGGAAAATAAAATTGCTTGTAGGAATAATGGATTGAAGGTCCCTGTCGAGTCAAAAGATTTTGGAGACCAGAGTACCAGAGGAAGTTAGCTTAGAAACAACAGATGTTAGTCACATAGTAAGATTCGTAAAATAGAAATTATGAAAGGGTGGAAGTTAATTTTAAAGAAGTAAGGTTGCATATACCACACAAGTGGGTGAATAAAGTAATGATGAAGTCAATGTCAGCAATGTCAGCAGACTAAGGAATTCAAGGAACCCACAGAACCAAGTTTTGTGAAGATCATGCAATGGTTCTTGAAAATTCTGAGAATTTATTATATAAGGGATGTCAGAGAGTATGAGAGTGAACCAAGAGTTAACATTTTTAATTAGCGGAAAATGATCTGACCACATGGATTCAACATGCAACATTCTAGGCAGCTACTGCTGGGGTTGTTGAGAGTATGCCTGGGGAGGAGGGTATGTTGAGGGTATCTGTGGCTCCATCTTTACCCTCATAGATGAGAAAAACCATTCTGCAGATCAGATGTTTACACAGTCTGTGATCCAGGCCCCTTCTCAGTTGCTCCCTGATGACTGGAAAAGCCTAGGGAAATTATTGTCTTAGACTAGTATGTGGATTCACTGTTGACCTCTGTTATGGGTAGATGAGATTATACCAAGTGTGAAACTTTACCTGACACCTTTAGAGTGGAAACTTTTGAGGAAGACAAATGTTATCATGAGGTTTCCTTATTCACTCTGATAGTCATGGTAGAATGCCTAGGGAATGCTTTGCATTGCTCCCAGGTTGCATCCCAAATTCCTTAGCATTATATGCATGAACCTCAATGTCTACTTCTCCAAATGTTCCTTCCCTATCTTTTCCTTCACTTAGTCCTGACACTCTCTGGTATACCCACAGAACTGTTTGTAATTTCCCAAATATTTCAGGCTCTTACACGCCTCAGGGAATTTATACCTGCTGTTTCTTCTACATACCATTTACTTTCATTCTTCACCTGATAACTCTTTCTGTCCTTCATGGTTCAGTTGAGATGAAGCAACCTCTGAGAATGTTTGCATCTCTCTTCTTTTATTCTCTTTCATGGCACTTGTAAGAGTGCTATGAATTGCCTATTTACCTCTCTTTGTACATGGGTGGCACTTCGTGAGCTGAGAATTTCTCATTTACCCTTCTATCTTCAGTTCCACTGGGAGTGGCTTATAGCAGATGATCAATAAACATTGGTTACTATAAATCTATTTAGTTTTTTATAGTAATCAATCTTCCTTTTTTAAAACTTACAATTCTAAAATTTCAGAGGAAATTCCCAGATATCATTACCTCTGCAAACCTGCTGTCATTAGAATTCAGCAGTTGCACTACTAATGGATGATAAGAGAGAAAAAAAAATTAAGTACAGACACATAAATAATAGAGATTAAGAGATCATGATTGGCTGAAGCTCCTTAATTGGTATTAAGGATTATTTTTAACAGTTATCAAATCTCCAACAGTGACAAAGTGTGTATTTTTTTTTAAAGATTTTATTTATTCATTCGGCAGACAGAAATCACAAGTAATCAGAGAGGCAGGCAGAGAGAGAGAGAGGAGGAAGCAGGCTCCCCGCTGAGCAGAGATCCCTATGCGGGGCTCGATCCCAGGACCCTGGGATCATGACCTGAGCTGAAGGCAGAGGCTTTAACCCGCTGAGCCACCCAGGTGCCCCCAAAGTGTGTATTTTAACTAGAAATCATTTTTGGGGGGGATGAAAATCTTCACTATTGCCTGCACTTTAGATATTTGGAGATAAATGGATTTTCCTCCAAAATTAAAACTATGCTCAAAGAAATTAAGATTATTCTAGGTTGGTATTAGGGTATTTTAGTCTATCTTCTCTATATTACCATCTGTATGATCTGCTGTAGGGTTTACGACTTAATCTAAAATTTTTGTAAGAGTATAGGATTGATGAATAAGTACCCTTATTCATCATGTACTCCAATTCCAATCCATTGGAATGAGCAATACTGAAGTTTGGCCTTAATGGTGGATTAGACCACCCATCTTCTCAGTGTAGTTGTAGTATATGAGGCTAGACTCATAAATGCCACAACTCAGAAATCAAAATATTGAGAATCTTGTCCACTGAATTAAAGCAGTAACTACAGGATTTCCCTATATAATGCAATGCTGTTAGGAAAGATAATCATTAGATACCTGGTCTATCATGTTGTCTTCCTTTCCACCAGATCAGTCAGAAGGGAGGAAATGTGACACAGAAGACAGTTGAGGGTAGATGTAGAAATATGTTCCAAGGAGTTAAGTAGCTTGCCTTAAATTGACTACCTAGTAAGAACTAAAGTTAAGGTGTAGGTCCAGATTGAATCTCAAGCTCACACCATGTTCATTGCATAAACTTGTTTAGAGCAAAGAGTGTTGTTGCTCAGGGCAAGCAGGTAAGGCAGGGCCTCTATGTGAAGTTGGGCAGGGGGCAGGAAGGAGATCTTTGGTCACATAGGACAGAGAGCATCAGGAGGAAAAAAAACAGAGAAATGGAAAACATGAGGTGTAGCTTCAGCCTTTACCATGCTTTTGCTTAGATCCTCATAATTAACGAGAAAAAGGGGGAGGGAACTGTGTTTTCCTAGTACTGCTGGTCCTGCTTCTGAAAGCTCTTCCTTTCCTGGGGATTAGAGAACATGGCTACATGCCAAGCCAACGATCTCTCCTGCTTAGTTATCCCAAGTTTTCTTCCCTGGCAGAGATACAGTGAGACAGTGTATTGATTTCACCTCAGATTTTCATCTCGGTCATTCAACCTACGTTCAAGAAGTGGCATTATTTTACTGCTGGAGGCAGAGAGACACTGTCAGTCTCTCCCCGGGGGACAGTGCAGAGAGACTGTTTGCTGTCATCCCTTTCCTTGTCTGCGTTTGTTTTACATAACAGCATGCCACAACTCTTCAAGGAACAATGCTAGACACTGCCCAGGTTTCCCTTCTTGTGACATGTAGGGAGGAAACATCAGTACTTGCAAAATGCTGTTGCTCCAAGCTTAGCTCCCAGCTGGCAGATAATTAATTTTCTCCAATGCACAGTGACTTTCTCTCCTCCCCTCTCCCTCTTAGACCATGTTACACATGGTAAAGTGTGCTGATAGCTTCCAGTTCTCTGGGAGGAAGACTGAAGAGTAAGGGCTTCATTTTCTTCATTTCTAAGATGCAGGTATTGGACAAGCTGATATTTGGAATTGAAAATTTCTGTGGTTTTGGTTATTGAGTTATTATGTCAGTGCATGTAGCAACAAAGAGGTATAAAACTTTTAGTGAAGATTTACCATGAGAGAATTTCAAATTGAGAATCAAACTACTGGAATTCTCTATTTTAGATCCATGCTAACTAATTGTGTGACCCTGGATGTATCATTTTAACTCTGAGCTTCAGGTAGAGCTGGATTAGATAGATGACCCTTGAGATTTCTTCTAAATCTAAAGTCTAAACTATATGCATTCTCTTTTTCTATTAATACACCTTTCACTTACTTTAACATGATAGTTGTTTAAAGGAATTAGTTTAGAAGAAGGAGCAAAGGGAATCTGTTTATAGTCTATTCTTTATCACTATCTTTTCTCAATAAGAATATTGGTCAAACTACATAGAGGAGTGATGAGGGAATGTGGGAAGGTTTATGTCACCACAGTTAAGGTCCTTCTACAAAAGATGAGCTATAGAAGACACTTTTAGAACTGTAGTAATCTGTTATTTTCTTTCAGAAATATTAATTTGGTAATTTTGTGTTAACAGGTAAAAATAAGTAAAGGAATAGCCCTAAATGCCTAAAAGACCTTTAAAGTGTAGTCATAGACATATTTTCACTTTGTCTCTATTGCCCAATAATTAAAATCCTTTGGTATGTCTTTCCTACTAGAAATGTTCTAGGCTCATTGGATAGTGAAGTCAATATGCAATTAGGATTTTCAGGCAGTCATTGAGATCCTCTCATCCACATATCCAGGTCCAGCCAACTGGGGTCTCTTTCAGTGTAGGTCTTTGGTAGCTCATTTTGGCCAAAGTCATTTTAGGATTGCTATTCTGTACCAGAATTTTTAGGGTGCTCATAAAATCTTGAACAGCTTTTAAGTTCAAGGACTGGCTCATATATGCTCCTGGGAAATCAAGGCTCTTAGGCTCTTCAGACATATCCCATACCAGGCTCTACTTCATTTTTAATGAACTTTCAGTTTTGAAAGTTAAATGTCAACATTTCCTTTACAGGTATCCATGTTCTTTGAAAACAGATCTTCCCCTATCGTTCATTTCAAGCAATGTTTTCTTCAGCTTTTGCAGAGATGGGTCATATGGCTAATCTTTGAGCACTGTGTGTGCTTATGGGGCACTGAACTCTTCACACCCATTGTGGATTTCTCACATAGGTTATTTTGATCTTCAAAACAATCAAATCAACCTTGATTGAGTGACTGCTAGGGCATGATGCTTCCTATTTTCAGTCTGCTCTACTTCCTTGTGCTTGATTATTCTACTCCCATAATGAGCCCAAGTGACACCAAATTTAGCTTTTCTCGTCCCCTCATTGGAGCTATCTGTGTTAACAGGGGCTGCCTCACATAATTCCTAAATGGGCTCATTGCATTGTATTGCATTTTTATGATCTTACATGAGGAGAATCTATACTAGAAGTAAAACATACCCACTAAAACTTTTTGGCTTCATTAAGTGGTAGAATCCATGTTCATGAAAAAAAAATGGCTGCGGATATTTGCTTTCCTCACCTTACATTCAGTCAGGATAGCTTTCAGATCATTCTTTATTCAAGTAGATTAAAGTCGATCAATCTGTAATGAAGTAGCTATAGAAATAAATGTATATGTCTACCAAGTACAGTTTAATGCTTTATTTTGTTAAAATGCCTTGGTATGATGTATTTGATATAATTTAGTATGTTTGAGAAGTTTAACCAGTTTTTCTCATTTGTATTATTTTGCCAATTTTTATCTGGTTTTTGAGGGCCTAAACTTATCTTATACATACAGGGTTTTAAAAAAACAAAAAACAAACAAACAAACAAACAAACGAAAAATCAAAATACGTCTAACTTGTGTGGCATTTAAAATTTTATTTTTTAATTTTTTAAAATTTTTTATTTTTTTGCTTCTAACTTGTCTGGCATTTTTCTCTTAAGAAGAATTGGGGAAATAATTGCCATTGATGTTGATGTATAATACAGATGTGTTAGTCCAGCAGGCTAGTTCCTGTTCCCTATTAACTGTATGACTACAATAGGAGTGTATCTTAAATAATTAAGTTTATTTGAGATATACATATTAGTATACCCTTAATTATCAATAAAAGTAAAATCCTTTAACTTAAAAAAAAAAAAAAAAGATGAGCTATGTGTAGGGTTGGTGAATTTGACATCGGGGTAGATTGCACATGGTTCACCAAAGACACAAGTTTTAAAACATGATGGAGTTTCTTCCCTAGCATTGTGAAGAATAGATATACTAAATATTTAGCTTAAAGCAGCTATTTTCAGTTCTTTAATATCATTGAAAATTTATAACCTTGAAAACCAGGTTTTTCCTGGTTTTTATATATACATTTTTCCAACTACTCTTTCATGCCACCAAATCCAATATGTTATCAAAGAACTGATTGGGCCACAGGGGCTATAGATTCATGTTAACAACTTCTGCAAAGTGCATGTCTTTTAGAAGTGGTGATTCAACATGGGGGCTTAAGTGGGTAGGAGAAGAATCAATGAAACAAGATGGGATTGGGAGGGAGACAAACCATAAGTGACTCTTAATCTCACAAAACAAATTGAGGGTTGCTGGGGGGAGGGGGTTTGGGAGAAGGGAGTGGGATTCTGGACATTGGGGAGGGTATGTGCTTTGGTGAGTGCTGTGAAGTGTGTAAACCTGGTAATTCACAGACCTGTACCCCTGGGGATAAAAATAAATGTTTATAAAAAATAAAAAATTTAAAAAAAAAAAAAAAGAAAGAAAAGAAATGGCTTGGGGAAAAAAAAAGTGAGGATTTTTTTTTTTTTTTTTCTTCCCGGCCAAGAAGGCTGGAGAGGGGAAGCAAGGCACTTCAACTTGCCATTATTTAAATACCAGATTCCAAGTGGCTTTAATTTTAATGATGTTAACATCAAATTCTCCTTGAGAGATCTCTTGTGATCAGCTGCGAAGAGGCTGTTGCCTCAATGCTGAGAGAACAATAATGCTTAGCAAATAACAGCTCTCTACAGTTAGTGTAATTTTTCCCTTCTTATTTGCTAATCTAAACGCAGTTATTCTGCAGAAAGAATTGGTTAACTCAAGTTTATTTAGGAACTCAAGCAGGGGAAAGGAGACAGAACATCTAATTAAATCTTTAATGCATAAAATCATACTTCAATTTTATAACTCACAGTTTAGTTATTCAAATGACAGTATTAATGAAAACAAAAAAGCTCTCAGGGGTAAATTGAGAGACCTAGCTTCTGGTGAAGGTTCTGTGGTGTGACCTTTGGCAAGCTCCAGTATTCCTCAGAGCTTTACTCTCTCGTCAGGAAAATGAAGAAACTGGCCTGATCTCTGAATTCTCTTTCAGCTATGACACCCTAGGATCAAATCCAAATTCAGCAGTGAAAGTACTGAAAATTCCCTATATAATGAGGCCAAAGACACTTTCAGTTTTGGTGAGCAGAGCATTAAGCCATTGTTCTTGATGCTGATTAGACATGGAATACCATCTGTGAAAATAAAGCAAGTGCCAATTCAAAAAAAAAAAAAAAAAGAAAGAAAGAAAGAAAGAAAAGGATTTGGGCGGCCTTTAATAATCTCCTATATCAATCATGCAATAGCAGAGCCAGATATGAGGCCAATAACTATATACCTTGGTTCATATGATTCTTCTCCCAGAAAACTTATTCCAAGAAGTCTGTTTAGCTCAAAAGCACAAGTCCTTATCTTCCCTGTGGGCAGAGAATGCTGAGCGTCAGCCTCCGATCTAGACTGTCCTTTATAACATGAAAGAGACACAAGACTCCATGTGGCAGACAGATTGATGCTAGAACTCATTCTCTGATACAGAAATCGAAAAGCCTTGAGGTGTGAATCCTGAACATAATGAGCAAATGGATGTGGTTGCATGCTTTTCTCAAATCTTTATATTATTTTTCTTTACTACTCAAGTCACAGCAAGGGCTTTTTGATGGGTAAAAAGTGGTGCTTGTGTCTAATAGTTGAGTAGAGGCAGGACACATGTCACCTCACAAGTCCTGAGGTATTCTTGAGTGGGCAGTATCACATATTGAGTATAAGGCCTGCTGACCCCCAGGAGGGGGCATTCTTAACATGTTTTGTTGTTTGTTTGTTTTTTAAGATTTTATTTATTTATTTGAGAGAGACAGTGAGAGAGAACATGAGAAGGGAGAAGGTCAGAGAGAGAAGGAAGCAGGGAGCCCAATGGGGGACTCGATCCCAGGACTCTAGGATCATGACCTGAACCGAAGGCAGTCGCCCAACCAACTGAACCACCCAGTCACCTGGGAGGGGGCATTCTTACATCCCCCTGATGCTGTGGTCTTCTCATGTTTTTATGTCTGTAATGGAGTCTTGTCAGGGGAAGGCAAAGGATAGATTGTTGTGCTTTCTTGTCTGACTGCAAGGCCATTCCAGTATAATAAAAGAGGTTCTGTCAGGTGTACAGCTGTAGAATTCTTAGTCTTAAAACCAAAGGAGAAAAGAATGGTACTAAGCTCTGACTTCCTGACAGGTGGAGAAAAATGGATGTTTATTGTAGATACAAATCAAAATGAACAAGCTGTGATATAAAGTAGATTCTCAAGGTCACAAGAGCCTCTGAGTTATGTGGAAACATTAGGAAAAGGAAAAAAACAATGGTAATAATTTTTAGTGACATTTATTAAGCATCTACTATGTTTCAGTCCCTGTTCTAAACACTCAACAGGAATCCTTCCACTTCGCCAGAATTCTAGTAAGGAGGGATGACTATTATCCCTATTTTTCTATGTGCTAAAACTGAGATTAGACAAGTTAAGCAAGCTGCTTAAGATCATAGAGCAAATTAATATCAAACTAAGAAATCCCCCTTTTTTGTCATATATCTCCTTTCTTCATTTTTCATAAATTTTAGAGCTGTTGGCAAAATTTGGATATGTTTAAAATATGCAGATTTAAATAATATCACTAATAATAAATTTAATATTAAAGTCATATTTAACATTTTATGTAGGGTTCCCACAAAATCCACTATCTAAGTGAAGTAGTTTTATTTTATAAAAAAGACAAAAAGAACCAGAAAAGAAGTAGGATTTACCCAAGATTACACAAGATCTAAACAGGCAGGAATTAGAGCACAGGTCTGCTGACTTTGAGTCCAGTGCTTTCCCTACCAAAAGATATAGCTTCCTTTTTCAGAGAAGTTGAGCTTTTTAGAACCAACTCTATGTAGTTTGATATAATTTGCAGAGTTTAAAAAAATATATTAATAACAGGGATGCCTGGGTGGCTCTGTTGGTTGGACGACTGCCTTCAGGTCAGGTCATGATCCCGGGACTGGGATCGAGTCCCGCATCGGGCTCCCAGCTCCATGGGGAGTCTGCTTCTCTCTCTGACCTTCTCCTTGCTCATGCTCTCTCTCACTGTCTCTCTCTCAAATAAATAAAAAATCTTAAAAAAATATTAGTAACAATTTTTAACAGACACATTAAAAATTATCTTGAATATCACAAAGTGCAAAACTTCCTGGGTGAGAGAATTCCAGCAGGGGAAGAAAGCTTTAAAATGGAGTAGTTGGGCATGGAGCAAAGAGCAAGTGAGGTCAAGATTTTAAGTTTATAATTTTGCAGAGTATCCCCAGGAGTGATTTGACATCGTGGAGAACATTTTGTGATTTGACCTTTTCCAACCATTGCCTGCAGTTGCCTGAATTTGGATGTTCTTTTTCCAGCTGCTTTCAAAGCTGTTTTAGAAACCTTGGTATTCTGATAACATGAGTTTCTCAACTTCTGTAGAGTCTTTTCTTTAAGAAAATGTCAGTGCCTGGGTTAGATTAATCAGGTCTGGCTTCAAACACAAAATTATGCCTGGCCTGTCAAATGAATAAAATAAGAAATTACAGTGTTTCTACTGACATGGTTATTTCTCTAGGAAAGTTTACTGGGTTTGAATTAAAATCACTAATAACATTTTTCTCTTTGCATCCTGATTTTGAAACCATCTGTAAGATACATTTCATAAATCTAACAGCTAGAATTCAAATAATACCATCTTTATTGCTGGTAGCAGTGATTTGGAAGATTGGTACTATTTCTCATCAAAATTTAATTTTTGCTATTACCCAACTCAGAGGAGAAGTTGGTGTACAAGACCATCTAGTTGCTTGAAATAGCAGGCTGGCAACAATCAAGTACCTAAAGTAGGGACTGGATGAGACAAACTTCTAGATTGACCTCTAAAAATCAGCCCATGGCTTGATGTGGGAGATGTTACCAAGTGGAGAACAGATGTAAGAAATTATTAGATCTATCCAGTAAGTAAACACATAAGTGGGCAAGCATCTCAATTTTGCCTATCAGATAACAGAATGAAGTGGGAGAAAGTCAGAGTGCAATCTCTTTTTTCAGGTACTTTATAAAAGGGTGGAAATTCCTGTATAATAGGTGAGGAAAAATAGAGGGAACCATGGCTGCCCATGGCCAAAGACTCCATTTTTCGTGGACACAACTATGGACATGCCTTTTCATGCTGGGAAGTCTTGTTTCTTTCTACAAGTCTCAAATAGGATTTCTATTCTTTTCCTCTGGGAAGGGCAATCTCATCATGTGTATGTCAGTATGTCACAGATTATAACTGTGACAAATCAGTTATAATCTGTAATTACAAAGAGCAAAAATAAGTAAATAAATAAATACTCCCTTATCTAGCACTTACCTATGGTTGATTGGAAGTAAAAAACTACTATTTTTCTTGGGATTTCTCAAATACACAGCCATACCTCTATTAAGCCAGTTTAGTTTTCTTATCAAAGGTGACAGATTTAACTATACTATGGTATGTGCTTCTTATTGGTCTCCCTCTCCTGAGCTGTTGAAAATACTTCAGCAACTTAGAGCCAAGAGAGCAAAGAGTGGAATATGAATTCACATTTTAAAATTTACCCTGAAATGGGACTTCTGAAAGAGATAAATTGGAAGATCTGGTGGTGTTGTAGTAATACTCTACACGAGGAGTAACCATACATAAAAGGATATTTTGTCACCTTGACTACCAAGCCATGTTAATATGTAACAGCCCATGCTTCAGGGTCATGTTGAACAGAAGAGATGATTTTTGTGACCCACATCTGTGAACTATGCTAAAATGATGGTATTAATGATGTTCATGGATATACTGATGTTCATGTAAGTTTATGATGTTCATGAATGTTTGACTATTGTTCCTGATAGTTGCAGGTAGCCTTTTAACAAAGGATAAAAACATTTCACTGGAGAGGAAGCTTACTTACCAACACTGTAGAATACCAATACCAATCTTCTTTGATGGGTCTTTAAGAGGATAAAATTGGTTGATAGGGATAAATTCTAGGACCTTTCTATCCAATTCTCTTTTGGATATGGAGCACTATTTCTTCTATGCTTATATGGGCCAGAATAGGGTTAATAAAATTACAAAGAACCCTGCTATTTTGTAATAATATATTACATGTATACATTCTCTCTAAAAAATTAAAAACACTTTTTCTACCAATAGCAAATGTGGTTTTCACAGCAACCTTAGTAATAGGTGTGTTTATCCCTATTTTCCTGGAAGAACTTAAACAACTTACCCTACTTGCTGGACCTTGTTTGTGTCATTACTAGTACTTGAATTCTGGAACTGCAATCTGTGTACTTTCTGCTACTACAACCTATTCTGCACTGATAGAAAACATGTTTGGTATCGAGTCAGATGTTTGTTAGGAGTTAGATTTAATTATGCTGAGAAATTGCATTTCTTTTAGATGGATCAAAGTGGCAAATGCATTCATTCGTATCTTCAGCTTTAGATTTCTGAGACAGAGTTGTTTTGCTTATATAAATCTCAAGGTGAATTTATTTGGACACTGTTGGAATTTGGTAATGGACCCAAAATAATGAATTGTATTACAAAAGGTCACAATAATCTATGAAACTTGTTTCTAAAGCAAGGGAAAAAGAGAAGTGATTTACACTAGTAAATCTAGTAAAGAGAATTTTCTAGTATAGAAATGCAGAAAATCAAAATATTAGCAAACATTTAGGTTCACTGTGTAAACCTAGAGAAAACCACTAATCTCTGGAAGCTTTACAAATACTAAGCTTCCTTCTATCTAAAGCTATTCTCCAGGAGGACAACTTTAGTAGAGTTGAGTTTCCATCTTCCTAAAAGTAATATGCTTATCACATAAGGTTCAAGAGCAAATGAAAAGAATTTTTCTCTTTATGGTTGGGGCCCCCAGTTATCCAAACCAGCTTTCTATGCTAACTATATTCAGTAATTGCTCATCTTTCTGCTTTCCTTACGCCCACTTCGCGCCCACCTTTATTTCCATGATCCTAACCACTGGCTTAAAATGAACAGGCTATTTACTACAAAAGGAGTACTGCTTTGGGAGGCAAGAGTCATGGGTCTGCCACTAGATAGCTCTGTGTCCTTCGATAAAATACCAATCATCTTTGATGGTCTTTAAGAGGATAAAATTGGTTGGTATGGATAAATTTTAGGACCCTTCTAATGGATTCTCCTTTGGATGTGGAGTACTATTTCTTCCATGTTTATATATGCCAGAATGGTGTTAATAATATTACAAAGATTATGCTACTTTTTAATAATATATGACATTAATGGGCCTTTTATTATGGGCCAGGAATTATACTACACACTTCACATATATTAATTCTTGTTAGTTTAGTTTCACAATAACCCTGTGAGGTGGGGTTTTTTATTATTCCTATTTACAGATAAGGAAGTTGAGACTCAGAGAATTAAACACTTTCCCCAAATCACATAACCAATTAGTGATAGAAATAAGACTTTTGAACCTAGCCAGTCTGACATCACAGTCCTTATAGTGGACATTTTTCTTTTAAGATTTTATTTATTTATTTGTCAGAGCGAGCACACACAAGCAAGGGGAGTGACTGGCAGAGCAGTCAGAGAGGGAAGTAGGCTCCCTGTAAATTAAGGAGCCTGGGGGACCCCATCCCAAGACCCTGGATCATGACCAGAACAGAAGGCAGATGCTTAACTACCCAGGCATTCCTGTAGTGGACATTTTTGATGACCCCACCTTCCCATCTTCTCTGAGCTGGAGTACCCATCCTCCAGATGCTATAAGAAGTGGCTGCTGATAGCCCACCACTGTCCCCTTCTCTACAGAATTGCCTTTGACCAAAATAGAACCATCTCAACTAAGAGATTAAGATCACTCCACCACAGCCTACAGAGTGCAACTGACTGCTGCTCTTGCCTCAAGGTGGCACTTACTCTGTGGTACGATTTGTTCCAGAACCTCCTAGAAGTTCCCCTACTTTTGCTTAGCTTTTTTTTCCACTGCTGGTTCTTGCTTCCTTTCTTCTAACAGTTAAACCCTAATAAGTCACTCACCCTTGCAGGAATTCTTAACTCCACCTTTACTTCTAGGAAACCTAACTAACTGCAGCTCCTGGTCTTCACCTCAATTCTGTGCTCTCTTTGCTCAGTGGAGAAGTCAGAGGAAATCTTTAAAAGATAGATTTGGCCTAGAAAAAATTATAAATTATACTTTTAACTTTCCATTGTAATTTTTCCAGTTGCTATTTTTTTCAGCCTATGAGCTTAAAGAAATAACAGATGAAATAAAAATGGTGGTTTTGAAACAAAATCACACCTACCCATTAGACATAAGATGAAAGACTGATTGATCTCTTTCAGCAGCCAAGCCCTGTTGTTCTATCCTCTCATTAATTGGATCTGGCTGAGAAACTCAAATTACCAATCGATTCTTTAATAAGCATAATGTGATCACTCTGATACAGCTGATTTCCCTCCCCTCCCCCTTTTTTTTCTTGGCAAGCAGTTAAGATTGCTAACAGCTCACTGTGACCTTATATTCACATCTCTGGGGATTAAGTTCAGCAAGGTATCCAATAAAAATATTTCCAGAAGCAATAATTTCTAAAGCGAAGTTTTAATATTTCATAAGCTCATGTTCGTCTCTGCCTTGGTCTTAAATGTTTTTAGTATAGGGTTCTCCCAGGGTTTTCTTCATTGCTTTCTAAGCTAAAAAATTTATTCATTTAACAAATAATTGCTGGACTCCTCCTGCATACCAGGCACTGTCCTAGATGCTGAGGTAAATTAGCTAACCAAGTATAGCTACTTCTCTCATGGAACTCATGAACTAATTGTAGATTGTAATCTCATATTCCCACCAGTCTTATTCTTTTAAACTGTGATCGGCTCTCTAATTGTCATACCATACTATGAGGTTTTACTGAAGAAATTAGATCTACTCAAGGACTTCTTTGATGATGGAATAAATTGACATCTGAAAAAAGAATGGAGTTAAAAGTAAAGATGGGGGTATTAGATTTTCAGCCAAGGGAATCAGCATGTGAAACGATCCTAATGCAAGAAGCAGCAGAGACTTTTAAAGAACCAGAAGAATACCAGTTGGAATGTGAGGAAATACTATTTAAGATGAGGCTAGAGATGTAATTAGGAGACTATACAAAGTCTTAAAGGAAAAGTTAAAGGGTTTTAGTGTATCCCTATATAATGGACACTTATTGAAGGGTTTGGAGGAGTGTATAAGTGTGTGACACGAACATAGGAACAGAGGATATTCCTGAAATTAGAGATAACATGGCAAATGAAGACAAAAGAATGAGCAGTACCCCTTAGGAGAATAGAGAGTAAATCAGGTTGGAAGGGCATTAAAGGCGGGGAGATCGTAAACAGTGTGAGATAGAGCGGGGATGGAGCAAGGTAAAATGGATCAGAAAAAACATGGTAAGCAGTATGGATTTTATACTGAGAAATTTGAAGGGAATGGCACGAGCAAAAGTGCATTTCAGGAAGATTGGTCTAAACTAACACTGTCCAACTGAGCTTTCTATGGTGAAGTAACTTTTCTGATATAGTACTCACTAGCCATATGTAGATACTGAGCACTTGAAGTGCCCTTGATGAACTGGAGGGATAGAATTTTAAATTTTATTTAATTTTGTATTTTACTTAAGGTAACTACCATCTTAGCGCAAATCTAGTAATAGTACAGAGTATGTATGTGTGATAGTGTGGTGATGCTGGGGACATCTGGAAGTTGGAATGAGGAAAAGGAGATGAGCTAGGAATCTGGGAGAGAGAGGGGGTCAGGAAGAATAAAGACAGAAAAACCATACAAGTGTGAGGTGAAAATATTTACTTTACTTTGTCTAAATGAAGGGAATAATGAGAAAGTTCAGGGTAAATTCAGATTATAGACCACCTCCCATGCCAGACTAAGGGGCTTGGACTTTCTGTGAAGAGGAACATGGATCTCTTTTAGATTTGCAAAGATTGGGATTATTTAAGCAGAATTTTCAGAAACGTGCTTGTCAGAAACTTCATTTAATTATGGTATATAAGATAAATTAGCATCTATATTTTTTGTTAGAGCCCTTGTGCCATTGAGTAGTGATTCAATAGCCTTGTGTTTTTCTTAGTCTGAGGACACCTTGATGGCAAGAATTAGAGTTTGGCTGTTTTCCCTTCTGCCGTCCCAGGACCTAGTTGCTGGAACAATGTTGAATGTAATTCTAGAAAAGTTAATAGGAGCCTCAGACACTGTTGGGAATGGGGGCAGGTGACGGGTGCAGAAACACCTGGGAGTGGCATGTATAGAAGTTAGCAACTGATTAGACTTGAAAGTCATTACTTACCCATAATTCTCTAGACTCCATAAACTCAGGAGCTGTGATTCTGCCCAAGGACTAGATCATTCTTTTGGGAACACAGCAAATTTGGAGAAAAGTGTGGTGCCAATTAAAAGGTAGTATTTACAAAGCATTTTGGGGGCAGTGTTTATTCCAATATCTTGAAGTTAAATATATCTTTAAAAAGATATTTCCAAGGGCAGCTGGGGGGCTCCATTGGTTAAGTGTCTGCCTTCAGCTCAGGTCATGATCCCAGGACCCTGGGATCAAGTCCCGTGTTGGGCTCCCTACTCAGTGGTGAGCCTGCTCCCCACTCTCCTTCTCCTGCTCCCCCTGTGCACGTCCTTGCCCTCAAATGAATAAAATCTTTAAAAAAAAGGAGAGATTTCCAGATTATCTTTCAAAAAGTCAGTGTATGTCCCTACCAAGAGCTCTTCGTTCACATCTTGTCTGTACTTATTATTTATAGTGTTTTTTATATATTTTGAGATATTTGTATTTTCCTTTTAAAATTATCTAAAGCAGTCTCTTTCTTTTAACATTTTAAAAAGCTGTATGTTTATTTATTTATTTATTTAGTAAACTCTTCCCAATATGGGGCTTGAATTCATAACCCCAAGATCAAGAGTTGCATGCTATACCAAGGAGTTCTAAGTTTTACATGCTAAATGTGTAAATAATTTTCCTTTATGCTTTTTATGTTTCCCCAAATGAAGATGTAGCCAATCAACTCTTCTACTTTCCTGTGGTGCAAAGCAACCTCATAGAAGTATACCACAGATTCAAGTATTTCTAGAATGTGTTGACAGAGTTAGATCTAATGAATTGTCTCAACACATGTCTCTGTCTGAATTGTAGTCAGAAAATTATCTTCTTCCCTCTTAATCTATTTAATCTAGAATCAGTTGTGAGATTCCATAGGTCTTAATCCCCATACTCCCTAAACTAGAGGGCTATATGCAGAGCAGTGATTCAGAATATTTGTTGACTTAAACAAAGAGACTAGACAAATGGAAAGAAGGGCACAACACTAACACTATATGAGCATGGGAGAGCATAAACAATATTTTGACTTCAAGTCAACCTAGTAGAATAATATGTACTCTAGTTTATAGTTAAGTATAATGAGAATCATGAGTGAGGAACAAAGTGAAATGTTTTTTTTTCTTTTTTTCCCCCACCAACCTGACAGGTATTGATGATAAGGGATAATATAAGCATACATCCATTCAGCCCTAGTCTCTGTATATAATAGTTCTCATTCTAGGTAACCAGAAAATTCTTCTTGTCATTATGTGAAGTGTTCACAGGGTAGAAGACTTTTCTACCATTGGAAATTTTTAGGAAATAGTTTCACACCACAGTTAAAAAAAAGTTGGAATTCATTGGTCATTAATATTGGCAGTTTGTTTCTTCTTAAAACCATACATGAGAAGCTTAAAAAAGATAAAGAAAAATGGACATTAGTGGGTGTTATTCAAATTATATGTCTTCTCTTTTCAATCATAGCCTGTGACTATGACATTCTAAATTAAACACAGAAAAGGACCCAACTAATTTATTAAGTGCTATGACTTTAAATATCATATGTTAGACTAAATCTATAGAAGGAATATATTTGAAGTGGCTGGAATAACTACTTTTGACTTGGTTGGCATTTAAACCTTTTGGGCTTAGGAATCACTGATGTGGTACTTTCAGGGGATTTGATTTTATAGGTTCATTGGCCCAGAGTTTTTTAAAAATACAAAAAGGGATGTGGCCTTAGAGATAAGACAGGCATCAGGCTGTCACAGTGAAGCTGCTTTGCTTTTAAATGGCCTTCCCAAGTTTGAATTCATAATCTAGTGGTAGAAAAGCTTTGGATTTGCTGGCAAAGATGAAAGATGCTTGGAAGCTATTGCCTTAAAATAGAAATTGATGGGTAAATGAGCTTTGGAAGTTTAGAATCTGACCTGAAGGGAAGTTGAGTATTGAATTGAGATAATTATCTTGTTAACTTGAGAGAAAATTCAAGTCCACCTTTAAAAGAGTCAGATCATTAATGCCAAAGTGTAGATTCTCGTTCACTTATGCAATAAGAAGTAAAAAGAAGTTACGAAAGTTATTTGGATAGAAAATATTATAATTTGTAAAGTCTCACACACATGTTAAAAATATGCAGAAAACTCTCAAGGACTCTGAAAATCGGGAGAAAAAGCGCACTGAATATTATTATTTAAAAATAAACCTCTCATTTTTCCCTATCTAGAATTTGAGACCTTGAATTTGTCTGTAGTATTCTGATCAAAGAAACAGGAAAGAAACAGACAGACATTAATAGGGATCATCTCAAATTAAATGTCTTTATCCTATAATTATAGCCTGTGCCTATTCTAAACAAGAAAAGCAGAGACCAAACTAATTTATGAACTGCCATGCTTTTAAGTAGCTTAAGTCTAACTAAATCAACACAGAGAATCATAATATCAGAGAACCAATCAAAATCTACTTAATCCCAGCAAGCAATTCCCACCTTTAAATTTTCAGAGGTTGTTGCTTAATAATGGGTACTTACTGTCACATTAAATTGTTCTCATGCATAGCCATATGGTTATTCTTTGATTCCTTTATCACTCTCCTATCAGGGATTATTTACATAAACTCTTTTTTTAACCCAGTGTTCTAGAACACATCTTCTTGATTTTGTGTGTTTTTTCCCCCATGTTTAAATTTATAAATACATTCTTTCTTCTGATCATTTATTTAACAAATGTTACTGAATACCTATTGGGAGTCAAAGGGATGTTAAGTACTGGTTGTGGAATGGAATGCTGAAATAGGCACTGTTTGTGAACTCATAAATCCTAATGGGAGAGAGTTTATGAAAATAACTACACAAATGAGAAATTAAGAATCGTAGTTAAGTGCCATGAAGGAAAACCGTATGATTCAATGAAAACATTAGAAAAATGTCTCAGCATAGGAATTTAGTTATAAATGGAGTAAAAAAGGCATTTATTTAGGTGCCAGTATATTCCTCTATGGCTTGTATGGAGAAAGGTCCTGAGAACAGGAGGAAATTGTTACGAACTTAAGGGTCATTGCAGGTAAGAGAGGCACAGTGTAGAAACACTGTCCGCACCCTCCAGAAACATTTGAAAGAAGAAGATATTATCAATATACTCCAAATGTTTCCTCCTGTCTGAGAGTCACATTACTTATAAAAGGATCAGAATTCAGTTTAGTTTGGGTTTTGTTTTTTTTTTTTAACCCAAAGGGATAGAAGATAGCTTTCAACATATCCCTTGCGTGAACTCTGAATTTAAATGTGTGAACACAAGAACTGAATATATGCTTATTTTCAAATGTTTTGCAGTTTTTTATTGAAGTATAATTGACATATTGAAGCATAAACCTATTGGTTTTAGGTATATGTCAGGTAATTTGATATTTTTATACATTATAAAATGATCCCCACAATATCTAGTTACCATCTGTTACCATACAAAATTATTATGATTATTATTGACTACATCCCTATGGCTTATTTATAAATACAAGCTTGTACCTCTTAATCACCTTTACCTATTTCACCTACCCGCAGCCCTTTCCCCCTCTGGTAGTCAGTAGTTTGTTTCCTGTATCTATGAGTCTGTTTCCATTTTGTTTTTTAGTTTGCACATGTAACTGAAGACAGTATTTGTCTTTCTCTGTTTTACTTAGCATTATACCCTCTGTGTTCATCCATGCTGTCACAAGTGGAAGGATTTCATTCTTTGTTTTATAGCAGAGTAATATTTATTTTTTTTAAGATTTTGTTTATTTACTTGACAGACAGAGATCACAAGTAGACGGAGAGGCAGGCAGAGAGAGAGAGAGTGGGAAGCAGGCTCCCCGATGAGCAGAGAGCCTGTTGCGGGGCTTGATCCCAGGACCCCAGGATCATGACCTGAGCTGAAGGCAGAGGCTTTACCCCACTGAACCACCCAGATGCCCCAGAGTAATATTTCATTGTATGTATATTACATCTTTATCTATGAGTGGACACCTAGGTTGCTTCCATATCTTAGCTATTGTAAATAATCCTGTAATGAACACAGGGATGCGTATATCTCTTCAAACTGATCTTTTTGTTTTCTTCAGGTAAACATCTACAAGTAGAATTGCTGGATTGTATGGTATTTCTACTAATAATTTTTTTGAGGAATCTCTATAGTGTTTCCCATAGTGGTTATGCCAATTTACTTTCTCAGCAACAGAGCATGTGGGTGATTATCTTTTTTCCATATTCTTGTCAACACTTGTTATTTTTTGTGTTTTTGATAAGAGAAAATGTGACAGGTATAAGGTGATATATTACTGTGGTTTTAATTTGCATTTCCCTGATGATTAATGATGTTGACCATCTTTTCTTATGCCTGTTGGCCATATGCATGTCTTCTTTGGAAAATGTCTTTTCAGTTCCTCTGTTCTTTTTTTTTTTTTTTTAAGGTTTTATTTATTTATTCAGAGAGAGAGAGTGAGACAGCACAAGCAGGGGGAGAGGCAGGCAGAGAGAGAACCAGACTGCCCACTGAGAAGTGAGCCCAACGGAGGTCTAGATCCCAGGACCCTGGGATTGTGACTTGAGCTGAACACAGATGCTTAACCTACAGAGCCACCCTGGTGGCCCCCCTCTGTTCATTTTTAATGGATTTTTAAATATTAAGTTACACAAGTTCTTTATATATATTTTGGATATTAACCCTTTATCAAATACATCATTTGCAAATATCTTCTCCTATTTCAGTAGGTTGCCTTTTCATTTTGTTAATGGTTTCCATCACTATGCAAAAGCTTTTCAGTTTGATATAAATGCCATTTGTTTATTTTAGCTTTTGTTCCCCTTGCCTGACACAGGTCCAAAAATATATTACTAAGACTGATGTTGAAGAGCTTCCTGCCTATATTTTCTTCTAGGAGTTTCCTGGTTTCAGGTCTTTCGTTCAAGTCTTTCATAGATTTTGAATTTATTTTTGTATATAGTTTAGTCATCCAGTTTCATTCTTTTGCATATGCCTTTCAAACTTTTCCAACACCATTTATTGGAGACTGTCTCTTCCTCATTGTATATTCTTGCCTCCTTTGTCATTGACCATATAAGCATGCGTTTATATCTGGGCTCCCTATTCTAAATGCTTTCCAGGTTTGATAAGGGTACGTATGGTGTTATCTTTGTTCTGTTCCAGGAGATTATGTGGTCATGTCTGTCTACTTTGACCTGAGCAGAAGGATGGGATACTTCACGATCCAGACCTACATCCCCTGCACACTCATTGTTGTCCTATCCTGGGTATCTTTCTGGATCAATAAGGATGCTGTTCCAGCCAGAACTTCTTTAGGTAAGACACATTTCTTTTTGTTTAAGTATTTCAAGATAAGTATCCGGTATCAGGAATCTTCCTTCCCCTAAGTTGATATGTTTTTAATTCAGTCAGCAATTATGTAGACATGTCATTATTTCATTTTAAAGAAAACTAGCATATTAAGAAAAAAAAGTGTTTAAAAGTTTTCCAGTACTAGTTTTCCTTAATTACCTCAATTTGCTTTCTTTAGTAAATTCTCTCAATAAATTTAAGTTTGACTAAGGAGGAAAAAAAAAACAACTTCTAATTTCAGTAGATTTTGTGTTTTGGTCTTTGGGTAGTTATTATATGCAGAGCAACTCACACAAGCTCGTGAGAGCTATTGTTGTTTATAATTTCCAAATGTATTGAGAGATGTCACATGGATAGGTCACATGCATAGATTGGAGTCTGCCAAGGTGAAAGTATTAACATCATGGAAATAGGCAAACACTAGAAACCAACACTGCCTTTTCTTTCCCTAGAGTCAACTGTTACACATTTACCAGCACATGATTAACTGTTGATTAATTCCAACATCTGTAATTATTCATGACATTTGAAGACATACATACATAGCAATTGGCTCTAACCATTGAAAATATTTTTGGAAAAATACCCGTGATGCTCTGGAAACACCAGCCCTCTCCATCACAAACATACATACTTTTAAGATTATTTGCATCTTTCTTGATGTATATAGAGACGCAGCTTAGATTTTCACAACTTTTTCCTCATGTGAGGAAGAAGATCCCCAGAAAGTATTAAAAATTTATAGACTCAGAGGGACACGGGAGTCTAGGTCCAATAATGTTAAATACTTAAAAACAAAGCTGTTGAAAGATGAATTATATAATCACAGTCCTCTTTTATCAGCTATGTGAAAACTAGAACCACATCTCTTGCTCACTCTTTGGCTAGTGAGTAAATATAATTGCAGTAGTGAAGAGCTCAGGTTTTGAAAACCAATAAATCTGGATTTCATCCTCCATGTATAGTATGGCCTTGGGGGAAATGCTCTTTAATGTATGTAAATGATATTTTCCTCAAATGTGAAACATATCATTTTCTGTAAAATGCTTTATGAGTTAAGTATAGAAAATACTTAAGAAAAAAGATATTCCATGCAACATGCACAAAACATAGTAAAGCATTAGAAATGTTAGCAACTGCAGTTGACCCTTGAAATATGTGGCTTAGGGGCTCTAACTCCACCTGAGCAGTCAAAAATCCACATATAACTTTGAACTCCCCCAAACTAATAGCTACTGTTGACCAGAAACCTTACTAGTAACATATATATTGTATGTCACATGTATTATATACTGTATTCTTACAATAAAGTAAGGTAGAGAAAAGCAAATGTTATTAAAAAACTCATAAGGAAGAGAAAATACATTTATTGTACTGTGCTTTATTTATTGACAAAATTTGCATATAAGTGGACCCATGTAATTCAAACCCATGTAGTTCAAGGGTCAACTATATATCATTTTCTGATAAAATGCTTTGAACCAGATTATTAAAACTGAGGGCAAAAGAGATTGCTGGGAATAAGGCATCATTTGCATGTTTGTCCTCTTCCAAACCTAATTTAGTCTCCCATCTGTTTCAAAATAATTTTGTTTGGATTTTTCTGTTATTTGCGGTACATTGTTATAAGTCCTATTCAACAATTAGAATATCTAGTTTAATGCTACCAGCTGAAACAAACCCAAAGTATGTCGAGCCTATTACTTTAGGACAATTGTCACTGTGAGTAGAATGTATTGCATTATAAGCTTATATGTCTGTCTCTCACATCATAATGTAGATTTTTTTTTCATTCCCAGTATAGTGCCTGGCACATAGCTGGTACCTCATTGATTATTCAAGTAATGTATGCTCTTATGAATGGGTGCAACAAATGCATTAATACATTCCAATCTACCCATACCAAAAATATTTTAAGGAAAAGATTTTCAAATCAGTCTTTTCTCTTGAAGTCCAGAATTCTGCTGGTCAAAACCCCTCTTAAGGCTACTTTGGTAATTCATTTCAACCAGTCATTAAGCGAGGGCACTGCAAGAGACCTCTGTAGGAGAGAGGATCAAGGTGAGTGAGCTAGCGAATGAGGAATGAGGGAGAGGCCCCTGAACAAGTAACAGGTAGGTGCTCCTGTTTGTTGATCTTTTACTATACGTCACACATGTTTAATATATCTATTCTTCACAACTACATATAGAAGTCGTAGTGATAATAAAAAATATTACCACATTCTTTTTGTAGGGCTAAGGAAGCAGAGGTGGTACAAGGTTAAATGACATTCTCAAGGTCACACTCCCAACGGGTAGTCCATCTACACCTTGGTTAATGAGGCCTAGATTTGCTGTGTGTGTGAGCCCTTGTTGAAGGCCAGTTGTGGGGAAAGGTAGGCAGCTGAGATTGCTTCTCTGTGTTAACTATGCTGTCTCCCTTCTCTAGATCAGTGTGTCTTAAATTCAACTGCACATTTATATGGCTGCCTCAGTCCAATCCCAGAAGATGTTTATTTAAATTTTGAGAGCTTGGCTTGCATATCAGGTTTAAAAAAGAAAAAAAAGAAATCCCCAGATGATTCTAATGTGTGATCACATTACCTTTTCCAGTGTTTACAATCTAGAGTTAATCCAGATGACCCTACACACCTGTGGACCTAAAGTTTCTTGTCACAGAATAAAGCCAAGTTTTGGATGAGTGAGATAAATATACCTATATGGCTCAGACTCTGCTTTCTGAGCTCAGACCACAAGAGCATGGGAAGAAGTCATCGTGGGGCTTCTAACTCTTGAATGTAGTTTGGTACACAGGTGGTAGCTGGTCAGCCTTAATCATGGTTCAGTGTTGATGTATGAAACAATAAAAACACCAGTCGGTATTTTTCACCTGAGTAATCAGAGTAAAAGCTAGCATGCCTGCAAGCTTACTTGATGCTAAGACTGGAGGAATTGATAAAAGCTATGCATATTTTTCATTTACCCAGGTAAGTCTAATTCTTTCCTTAGCAAAACTGGACTTAAAAACCACCCCCAGCTATCATGTTGTTGGTGGGTGGATCAGTTACAACTATCACTCGTCTGCCACCCACTTTTCACTCCCTGTGGCTCCAACCAGAAACCTGAAAATACCATGAAGCGGTTTTTCATGAGTCTTCTTTTACACGACTGTGATGAACTTCCATCATCCCAACTTGCTAGATAAATGTTTAAGTTACATGTTAGATTTTCTTAAGTAAACTTGTCTATGGTATCTACTGTAAATGATGACATTTTCACTCCTCCATAGGTCAAGGGTGGCTTGAGGCCTGAATGTGGAGTGAAGGCCAAGGGGCCAGTTTAGTTGTTAAATTCTCCCCCCAAAATATTATCAAGTATAATTACAAATAGTTAATAACTTCTCCAGAAATTCTTGCATTGGACAACTTGAGTGAAGTTTTTTTAGTTCGAGAAACAGACTCTTCTCTAAATATCTTACATTTGTTGATATTTTACTAGGAAATGACACTTAATGAAAATTACATAATTTAATCTTCATAAGAACATGCTGAGGTATGCCCCTCCCCTTGCCACTCCCAGTTTGTAGATGAGAAACTTGACCATTGCTAAGATTCTACAATGACAATATGGAAGACCCACACTCCGTTATTATCCTGAATCAGGAAAATACACTAGCTTCCAAGTGGCTGGTGGGTGCTTCATGCAGCATATTAAGTACATATTCATAGAGAGGGAATATAACAGTGTGGGTCAGAATGTAGTGTTTAAGTCAGACTTTGTAGGCTTGTATCTCATCTTTTTCACTTTCTATCTTGGACAGATTCCTTATTCTTTCTGTGTTCAAGTTTTTTTCACCTGCAAAAAAAGGATAACAGTGATTACCCTCATTGTGAGGACTTTGTGGGATAACATATAAAGTACTTGAGGCAGTGCCTGGTCAAAAAAAGAGATCCATAAATGTTAGCTATTGTTACATACAGTTAAAACTCTCTCCCACAAGTCACCAATATGGATTCCTATTTTCAGATGCAGGAGGAGTCTCTTTGACCTATCATATATACACTATTCATTGATTGCTTCATTTCTGCATTCGAAAGGTTATTTGTGGAGTCCCAGCACTATACTTATCTATGAAGTCACAAAGGATACTAAGATAGAGGTCTTTCCTGTTGTCACAGTTTACAGATTAGAGAGATGAGCTCTTCCCTAATAATAATATAGGAAGAAGGCTATGATTATAATTTACAGCTGCAATTTCCTTGATCCTCCCTCTCCTCAATGAAAGGCTACTTTTTTCTGTGAAGTCATTTCAACCAACACCAATCTTTCCTCTCTTGGGAGTTTCATAACAGAAAAAACACTGAGGAAACTTGATAATAAACTAAGATACAACGACCCAAAAAGCCAGATGGTTCTTGGAGCTTATTTATTCTGTAACTGGAAGTTTGTACCCTTCACCTATTTTGCCTCTACCCTTAACTGTCTCCCCTCAGGCAAACACTAGTTAGTTCTCATGAGTCTATTTCTATTTTTATTGGTTGCTCATTTGCACATTTTATTTTTTAGATGCATTTGTCTTTGATCTGTTTTACTTAGCAGAATGCCCTCTAGGGCCATCTATGTTGTCACAAAAGGCAAGATTTTTATTTTTTTTCTTATGGTTAAGAAATAGTCCATTGTGTGTATGTGTGTGTGTGTGTTTGTACACCATATTTATCCATTCATCTATCAGTGGACTTATGGGTTCCTTCCATAACTTGGCTATTCTGAATGTTTAACCATAGGGGTGCATATCACTTTTGAATTAGTGTTCTCATTTTCTTCAGGTAAATACTCAGAAGTGAAATGATCATATAGTATTTGTATTTTTTTTAAATATTTTATTTATTTATTTGACAGAGAGAGAGAGAGATCACAATCAGGCAGAGAAGCCGGCAGAGAGAGAGGGGAAACAGGTTCCCTGCTGAGCAGAGAGCCCAATGTGGGGCTCCATCCCAGGACCCTGAGATTGTGACCTGAGCTGAAGGCAGAGGCTTAACCTACTGAGCCACCCAGGCGCCACCAGTATTTGTATTTTTTTAAAGATTTTTTTATTGATTTATTTGACAGACAGAGATCACAAGTAGGCAGAGAGGCAGGCAGAAAGAGAGAGGGGGAAACAGGCTCTCTGCTCAGCAGAGCAGTGCTCAATGTAGGGCTCAATCCCAGGACCCCGAGATCATGATCTGAGCCAAAGGCAGAGGCTTAACAAACTGAGCCACCCAGGCTCCCCTGTATTTTTTGTTTTTTGAAGAACCTCCATACTGTTTTCCAGAGTGCCTACATCCATTTACATTTTTAAAAACAGTGTACCAGAGCTCCCTTATCTCCACATCCTTGCCACAACTGTAATTTCTCATCTTTTTGATACTAGCCATTCTGATAGGTGTGAGGTAATATCTTACTATTGTTTTGACTTGCATTTCCCTAATTATGAGTGATGCTGAGCATCTTTCCATGAGTCTCTTGGCTATTTTTGTGAGTCTTCTTTGGAAAAATGTCTATTCAGGTGTTCTGCCTATTTTTAGTTGAGTTATTTATTTTGGTGTTGAGTTGTACAAGTTCTTTATCTATTTTGGATAGTAACCCCTATCAGATAAGTCATTTGCAAATATCCCATTCAGTAGGTTGTCTTTTTTGTTGTTGGTAGTGATCTTCTTTGCTATACAAAGCTCTTTAGTTTGATATAGTACCAATTACTTATTTTTGCTTATGTTTTCCTTGTCTGGAAAGACATATTCAGAAAAAATATTGCAAAGGCCAAGGTCCATGAGTTTACTAGCTGTATTTACTTTTAGGAGTTTTATAGTTTCAGGTCTTAAATTTAGGTCTCTAATACATTTTGACTTTATTTTTGTATATGATGTAAGAAAGCGATCCGGTTGCATTCTTCCACATGTAGTTGTCTAGTTTTTCCAACATCCATTTATTGAAGAGACTGTCTTTTTCCCATTGCATATTCTTGCCTCTTTTCTTATAGATTAATTTACCATAAAAGCATGGATTTATTTTGGGTTTTTAAAATTCTGATCCATTGATTTATGTATCTATTTTAATGCCAGTACCATACCGTTTTGGTTAATATAGCTTTCTGGTAAAGTTTCAAATCTGGGACTGTGATACCTCCAGCTTTGTCCTAAGATTTCTTTGGCAATTAAGGGTCTTTTATGGATCCATACAAATTTTAGGATTGCAATAAATGCTATTGGTATTTTTATAGAGACTGTACCGAATTTATAGATTGTTTTGGATAATATGGATATTTTAACAATATTCTTCCAAATCATGTTCATGGAATATATTTCAATTTATTTGTGTTGTCTTCCATTTCTTGTTGTTTTCAGAGTATAGGTCTTTTACTTCCTTGGATAAATTTTGTGCTAAGTATTTTATTCTTTTTGATGAAATTGGAGATAGGATTGTTTTCTTAATCTCTTTTTCTCCTATTTCATTGTTAATGCATAGAAACACAACAAATTTCTGTATATTAATTTTGCACCCTACAATTTCACTGAATTCATTTTTTCATTCCAATAGTTTTTTGGTGGAATCTTAGGCTTTTTATATATTAATATCAAATCATCTGCAAATAGCATTTTTACCTATTGCTTACCAGTTTGGATGTCATTTATTTCTTGTGTAATTGCTGCAGCTAGGACCTTTGATACTATGTTGAACAAAGATGGTAAGAATGGACATCCTTGTCTTGTTCTTGATCTGAGAGGAAAAGCTTTTAGCTTTTCACCACTGAGTATGATGTTGGCTGTGGGTTTTTCAAAAATGGCCTTTATTTTGTTAAGGTATGTTCCTTCCAAACCTACTTTGTCGAGAGCTTATATCATGAACGGATTTTGAATTCTGTCTAATGCCTTTCGACATCTATAGAGATGTTCATATGAATTTTATCTTTCATTTTGTTAATGTATCACACTGATTGATTTACACATATTGAACCATCCTTGCATTCCTGGAATAAAGCTCACTTAATAGTGTTGAATGATCCTTTTAATTGTTGAACTCAGTTTGCTAATATTTTGTTGAGAATTTTTACATCTATATTCATCAGAGATATTGGTCTACAATACTGTGTCCCTCTCTTTGTAGTATCTTTTTCTGGCTTTGGTATGAGGGTAATGCTGACCTCATAAAATGAATTTGGAAGTATTTCTTTCTCTTCCATTTTCTGAATAGTTTGAGAAAGATAGGTATTAACTCTTCTTTCAGTGTTTGGTAGAATTCATCTGGTCTTGGACTTTTGTTTGTTGTTAGATTTTTGAATACCACTTCAATTTTATTACTAGTAATTGGTCTGCTTAGTTTTTAATTTCTTCTTGATTCAGTCTTTGATCATGTATATTTCTAGGAATTTATCCATTTCTTCTAGGCTGTCCAATTTGTTGGCATATAATTTTTTATATTGTTACATATTTTTTATATTGTTATTTTTTATATTTGTCTTGTCACTTACAACTTTTTTCATTTCTGATTTTGAATCCTTTTTTCTATTTTTCCAGATTTTATTTATTTATTTGAGAGAGAGAGTGAGAGACCACAAGTAGGCAGAGCAGAAGGCAGAGGGAGAGGGAGAAGCAGGCTCTCTCTTTGCTGGGCAGGGATCCCAAAGCAGGTCCCTGGGATCATGACCTGAGCCAAAGGCAGCCGCTTAACCAACTGAGCCACTCAGGCACCCCCCCACACACACACTTTATTTTTTTCCTGATTAGTCTTACCAAAGATTTATTAATTTTATTTTAAAAGAATAAGCTTTTAGTTTAATCTTTTCTTTTTTAGTCTATATCATTGATTTCCAATCTGATCTTTATTATTCCTTCCTTCTACTAACCTTAGGCTTTGTTCTTTTTTAGTTCCTTGAGGTGTAAGGTTAGATTTAAGATTATTAGGTTTGAGATTTTTGTTTGTTTGTTTCTTAAGGTGGACCTATATTGTTATAAACTTCCTGTATCCCAAAGATTCCGAACCATAGTATTTCTAGTTTCTTTTGTCTCCACATTTTTTATTAAAAAAGATTTTATTTATTAGAGAGAGAGAGAGAATGAGGTGGGAGGAGGGAGAAGCAGACTCCCCACTGAGCGGGAAGCCCAATAAATTACTCAGTCCCAGGACCCTGAGATCATGATGTAAGCTGAAGACAGACACTTAAATGACATAGCCATCCAGGCACCCCACCAGGTATTTTTTATTTGCTCCTTGATTTTTTCCTTGACCCATTTGTTCTTAGTAGTATGCCTTTTAGACTTCATATCTGTTTCTTCTAGTTTTTTTTTTTTTTCCTTGTAATTGATTCCTAGTTTCATACTGTTGTGGCTGGAAATGATGATTTCTGTCTTGTTAAATTTATTGAGACTTCTTTTGTGGCCTAACATGTGCTCTATCCTAGAGAATGTTCCATATGCACTTGAAAAAGGATGTGTATTCTTCTAGTTTTAAATGGAATTTTCTGTATATATGTTTTAACTCCATCTGGTCTAATACGTCATTTAAAGCCACTGTTTCTCTACTGATTTTCTGTCTGGATATTTTATTCATTGATGTAAATGGGCTGATAAAATCCCCTACTATTATTGTATTACTGACAATTTCTCCCTTTTTGTTTGTTAATATTTGCTTTATTTGTTTAGGTGCTCCTGTGTTGGGTGTAGAGATATTCACAAATGTTATGTCTTCTTGTTGCAGTGGTCTTTTTATCATTATATAATGCCCTTCTTTGTCTCTTGTTACAGTTTTTGTTTTAAAGTCTATTTTGTCTGATAAAGATATTGCTACCACAGCTTTTTTTCTTACTTTCATTTGCATGGAATATATTTTTTCCATCCCTTTACTTTCAGTCTGTATGTGTCTTTAGATCTCAAGTATTCTCTTGTAGGATAGCATATAGATGTGTCTTATTTTTTTATTCTATTCACTTTGTCTTTTAATTGAAGCATTTATTCCATTTATAAAGTAATTATCAGTAGATACGTACTTATTGCCATTTTTAAAAATTGTTCTTTGGTTGTTTTATAGTTCTTCTTCCTACATTCTTTTGCTCTCTTTGCTTATAGTTTTGAGGACTCTCTTTAGTGTCATGCTTCAATTACTCTCACTTTATTTTGGGGGAGGTAATGTAATGGAAGTTTTTGGTTTGCGGTTACCATGTTGTTCATATAGAACATTCTAAGTATGTAGCAGTCTAGATTAAGTTGATGGTTGCTTAAGTTCAAACACAGTCTAAAAGCACTACATTTTTACTCTCCTTTCCATGTTTATGTATATGATGTCATATTTTAAGATTATTTATTTATTTTTAAATATTTCCATTTTAATTATGTGTCTTAGTGTAGCCCTCCTTGGGTTTAACTTGTTAGGGGCTTCCTGACCTGGAAGTCTGTTTCCTTTCTCAGATTCGGGACATTTTTAACTGTCATTTCTTCAGGTAAGTTTCTGCCCTCTTCTTTCTCTCTTCTCCTTCTGGAGAAGAAAATATGAATGTAAGTATGCTTGATGTGGTCTCAAGGATCCCTTAACTTATTCTCATTTTTTAAATTTCTTTTTCTTTTTGCTGTTCAGCATACGTGTTCTCCATTACCCTATCTTCCAGTTCAGTTATCCATTCTGCATCCTCTAATCTTCTGTTGATTTCCTCTAGTGTAGTTTTAATTTCAGTTTTTGTATTTTGGTTCTGACTAGTTCTTTATTATATTTTCTGTTTCTTTGTTCTGAGTTCATTCACTTACCTCTCAAGTTCTGTGAGTATCTTTCTGACCAGCACTTTCAACTCTTCGTCAGTTTGCTTATCTCCATTTTGTTAGTTCTTTTTCTGTGGTTTTGTCTTGTTTGTTTGTGGGAACCTACTCTTATGTCTCCTTATTTTGTCTCTGTGTTTTTATTTATCAAGTGGATCAACTACATCTCCTGATCTTGAAAGTAGTGGGCTTAAGTTGAAGGCTTCCTGTGGTGCCCTATAACACAATCCACTCCTGGTCACCAGAACCAGGTGCTCTAGGAATGTCCCCCGTGTAGGCTGTGTACACCCTCCTATTGTGGCTGTGACTGCTGTGGGCACAGTGGTGGGTGGGGTCCGCCCCTAGTGCAGTTAGCTGAGAGGCTTGATTATAGCACCTCTGGGTATGCTGATGTGTGTGGGGTTAGCTCCCCAGTCCTTGTGGCAGGGTTTGCTTTGGAGACACTGATTCCAGCAAAGGCCACCTGCCAGGTATTGTGGGAGCAGTAGTCTCTTTGAGCGGTTGCTGTTCCCAACAGAGGTAACCAGGCCAGTTATGGCAAGACAGGAGTCCTTCGGAGGGGGCTGGGTAGGCCAGAGTATGTAAGATGGATTTGTTGAAGAGTGATAGGTGAGGCAAGTATTGCTAGCAAGTGGAGAGTTTCAGAACTGGCTTTTGCAAGCATATAGCCATCTAGGCTGAAATAGGGTAAGAAAAAGGGTGCCCTTCAGCACTTCTGTTCCTTGAGAAAGCTTTTGCAGATTCTTGCCCCTCATGTTCAAAAATCAGTCAACAAATCTCCTTGTATAACCCAGGCACTTACCAAACTGGTTCTTCTGTGCAGACATACACAGTGAGTAATATAGCATGCTGGCTCTTCAATTAAAAGTGGAGACTTGGTTTCCTATGACCTTCTGGCTCTCCTGGAGTTAGGTCCTGCTAATTTTTAAAGCCAGACATTATGGGAGCTCATCTCAGTGCAGGCAACCAGGGATGGGGGTGCCCAGCCCGTTGTGCCTCCATGCTTGTCCTATCCCTCCCACTTCTGGGTAGTCACAGCAGTACTTTGGTTCCTAACCGTGCCTCTTCCCTCCTACCCTTCTTGATGTGGCTTTCTTTTTATGATGTTACTTGTTACAGAAGATATGTTCTGCCAATCTTCAGGTCATTTTCAGAGTGAGTTGCAATATATGTAGTTGTTACACCTCAGTATAGCTGTGGGAGTGGTGAGCTCAGGATCCTTCCACAACACCATCTTCTCTCTTTCTATAATAATCTTCAAAAAGTTCATTAATCAGAACATGTCACTTAGCTCATCTCCTCTTTTACTTTAAAGTGTAAACTCCTTTGCATGCTCTGCATGATATAACTTCTGTTATCTCAGCATCACCTTGATACCCTGGTCTATCCCCAGATGCTAGGTATTCCAATTTTTTTAAAGAAGATAATGTGTCCCTTCCTCAGTGTCTTCTGTTATATACTCTGGAATTAGAAGTTGGTGTCTTCTAACTTTTAAACTTCTTAAATATCACCTCCTCAAAGATGTCTTCCCTCAGTATTCTAGTTAGGTTTCACTGTCCCTGCTGTTCTCCATCACATAAACCATAATTTGTGATTATACTTTTCTTTGCTCACTTGATTTATAGTGTTCTCTATCACTAAAATATAAGGTACGTAAGGTCAGAGATAGTTGATAGTAACTGATAGTTGGTAAGCAGGCAATAAATATTTGTGGACAGAGTGAATGGATTACAGTTATGTCTCCTTCTTCATTACAGAGGTTGCTTATCAGAAGTCACAAAATAAAGTTGGTCTCAGTAGTGATTCAGTTACCCAACTTGATGAGGTCACACGATCTGTTTTACTGTACCTTTTTTCAGGTATCACCACTGTCCTGACAATGACCACCCTCAGCACTATTGCCCGAAAGTCACTCCCCAAGGTCTCCTATGTTACAGCAATGGATCTCTTTGTGTCTGTTTGCTTCATCTTCGTCTTCTCTGCTTTGGTGGAATACGGCACCCTGCATTATTTTGTCAGCAACCGGAAACCAAGCAAGGATAAAGACAAAAAGAAGAAAAACCCTGTATGTATCATTTCTCATTGGGATCACTGAAATTTTTATGTAAAAGGGCTCCTGGTTTTGTTTTGTTTGGTCTTAGCCTGTCTGCAGGCTAAAGCTCAGCACTTTGGGCTCCCAAATGAAAACAATGTATGAGTTTGGCCAGGCCATAAGAATTAATTTTGGTCATTTTTTACTTGTAAGAGGCCTGATTCACTAAGGCAGACTCTTACTCTCTTTATTTCATAGGGGTTACAAACACTGTCGAGACATGCATTTATTTTCTAGTTGCTGTTATTTTAGGTTTCATTGATTGTCCTCTTTCTGCTCCTTACTGTAACATTCTTAAATCATTGATGTTTTAAATTAACATTTTCACTCAAGGCTTTCTATTAGGAAGCCACAATGTTCTTGAAGTTTCAAAAGATCACCACACTTTTGCAAGTAATTGTGTGTGTGTGTGTGTGTGTGTGTGTGTGTGTGTGTGTTTTACCACCAGAGGACTAAGACTGGTTTCATACTCAAAATGTATTATTTTGTTTTTAAATGAAATGGATCATCTATTGTTTGGGCAAGTTACTTAGCTTCTTTATGTCTTTATGTTCTCCTATATAAGACTAGTATTATAAAAAATACATACCTTAAAGGACTGCTGTGGTAATGAAGGTAAAAAGCATTACCTGGTACCTTACAAATGAAAGTCCTTACCATTAATAGTGATGATGATGGTTGATGTTCATAATTTATACAGTTACCAACTTGGATTGATTTCCGTGATTTGGGAAAAGGTAAGATGACTTCATCTTGCCACCAAACTTCAAGTAGAGATGCTAAGACACAAATATACAGGCCTCATGCAATTATCCTTTAAAATGGATGTTGAAGAGAACAAGTAGCTACCCACTTACACACATGAGTGTAGTGGCTCTCTGGCTTCTAGGAAGCTCCATAGAAGTTAATATCCATTCCTTTCTAACTGAGGGGCAAAGGAAGTCACCCTAGCTTCCTGAATTTATAGACCTTCCCGGTCTGTCATAAAGGCCATGAGGTCCTTGATAGTGGCTAGCTCTCTGACCCACCAATTTTGGCAAGGACTATATTTTAATGAGGAAATACAGATGATTCTAGGTTGTATCCTGATGGATCTCCAAGAACCCTGGTGAAATTCTACAAATGGCATACATTTATCTGAATGTAAGAATCTGTAACAGGTAAAGAAAAAAAGCATTAATTTTGATGATTAATACAAAAAGAAATACTTATCCTTAATTTCCCAAATATTCATTATGCTTTATGCAGTCCTTTCCTTCCCTGTCTTGTTTGCCTCTCTATCTTTGCATTTTTTTCTATCCTTATTTTATTTTCCTTATTGTGTTTTTAAAAAATTATTATTTCTCCCCATCCTTCACTTTCCATCACATTTTTCCCCAAAAAGAGGGTTCTGTGACACTCAGCATTATTACATGCCAGTATTAACAAGAATGTGAGGGTGAGCTCATAAACAAAAGTCCTTTGAAAAAAGCCCTTATGCCCTAATAGCTATATCATTGCAGAGGGGATTAAAGAAACTGAAAAAAATCAAATTACCTGAAAATTTTTTGCATTTTCCTCTTGTAAGCCAATTAGATGATTTACCACAACTAGAAAGAGCCTAAGCTATAAATGAAAAGCTTACATTTCATTTTTCCATTAAATATACCCATTGGTTCATTGTGTTAACACTTACCTAGTAAAGCTTCCTTGATGTTAATTAGAAAATAAAATCAAAGTACTTTCATACAGGGAAGTCAGGCGATGGAAAGAAGCTTCCTCACAAATGGACAACACTGGCTTTTGTATTTAGAGAATTGTGGGTTAATTTATTGAAATCTCCAAATTCCATTTTCCAATTTTAGGCACGTACTTTGTTCCAAGCCCAGAATTGTCCTTATGTGTTTATAATTTCAGTTCATTTTACTATGTTTTTAAACTGTGTTTTTAATTTATCTTATTTTGTCTTTTTCTTTTCTTTTTTTCTTCTTTTAATTAAAAAAAAAAATGCAATTCTCTTTTCTGTCTACAAACCCAAAGCTTCTTCGGATGTTTTCCTTCAAGGTATAATGTTTTTGGAATGAAAATTCACTGCATGCAACTGCTGAATTTAATTATTAACGCTTACATGGTGTTTCGATTTTTTTTGTTGTTATTTTTTAGTGAGTAGATATTTAAGCATTCTATGAGAGGTAAGATGAAGAAAGTTCTATAGATTTCTAGAGTTGAGTCATCAACCCTACACTAATTCTCAGAGGTTCGATCTTATAAAGCTATAAGCTCTAGGACACGTCGTTAGGAATAAAAGTCTTCTTTAAACATCAAAGTCAAAACTTATCCTCCCTTCTCAGATAAAATTCACTGACTGCACCTATCATATATACCATAAATGCTCTTAAAATGTAATTTGGTAAATTCTAATGCAAAACGGGATTGTTTTTTGATAAGTAGCTTTAATAATCTCCATTGTTCTGAATTCTGAACCTATCAATTCTATAAAAGTAATATTCTCTTTGAAATGCTTTAAGTTAAAATACCCATCCCTCCCTCCTAGGGTAATCCAGGGGCCTTTTGGCTCTATCACGCAATAATGCATTGATATTTCTTTTTCCAGTTGAATTGGGATAACTTACTCAGAGACACTAGGGTTCATATTTATAATATCCTAAAATTAACTCTTCCAAATTAAATTAATCACTGATATTTATAGTACTTTAATAATTAATGTGGCAACAAAAATTAAATTATCATTCAATTAATTGGTATTTGTTTCTTCTCACATAGTAAAAAGGTGGTAGCATTTTTTTCTAAATAAACATTGCTGACATTCTGAAGCTTCTAGCTGCTGAATGATAGACAAAACATAAGCCATACTATTCGTGGTATAAACTCAGAAAACTCCTATATTTATATATATTTTAACATTTTCTTTTAATAGCATTTAGTGCATTTGCTCAGTGTAATGGGGTTTACTATTTGCCTATAGGTAAGCATGACACAAAATTTGAGTTCAAAATTGATGCATTTTATTTCTCTGTTCTACTCACATGCAACACCATTAAATGCCTTCATGTAACCAACCTCACATCTAATATTTACTAGACTAAGATTCCATGTAGTTGTTTGATTTAAATCTTTAAACTTTGAGTTCTTTTGGTGTTCAATCTTCTTGCTATAGCTATTAGCTTATGGTATTATTTTCAGCTGCACCGCTTAAGCTCAAAATTTGAAATCTGCAAATGTGCTATCCTTCTAAGTTCAATTTTACCATTGTAGATCACGATTTCATAGCAATTCCTGAGTACTCATTTTCAGATTCATCATTCACCTTGGTGACATTATGGAGACCTAATCTAGGATTTATCAAGTATAACTAACTCTTATTCCTGACCCTTGTCTCAGGCACCTACCATTGATATCCGTCCAAGATCAGCAACCATTCAAATGAACAATGCCACTCACCTTCAAGAGAGAGATGAAGAATATGGGTATGAGTGTCTGGATGGCAAGGACTGTGCCAGTTTCTTCTGCTGTTTTGAAGATTGCCGAACAGGAGCTTGGAGACACGGGAGGATACACATTCGTATCGCCAAAATGGACTCATATGCACGGATCTTCTTCCCCACTGCCTTCTGCTTATTCAATCTGGTTTATTGGGTTTCCTACCTTTACCTGTGAAAGAGGTATGGGTTTTATTGATGTGGGTCTTATTCACTAAATCTCATGGAGAGAAGATGTCCTTTCTAAGTCCACTTAAAGAATCCCCTGTGTGGTTTATGATAATTTGAATTTGTTTCTTTGTTCTAACCTGCTAAACTGTGTTGATGTCATATTGTTTGCGCCCAACTCTCCTGTGGTAAGTGTAATTTGAACTTTAATGTTTGCTGTGTTTCAAACCTGCAAGGCAAAGTGAAATTAGAGCAAGAACACTGAAACCCAACAAGATATTTTTCAGCTACAATGATTGAAATCGTGGAAGCCATGACTACTTGCAGTGGTGGTGTCCTTAATCAATTCAAGATACAATTAAATGCAAAAGGTCCAAAACTGTACCCTATGTTCATTTGGGGGCAGGTTGTAGTAAATTTGGTCCCAGTAGGATATCTCCCTCATTGGAGAAAAACCACAAGTCACTTTAAATATGAGTCTAGACTAGAAATCTATTACACCTCTATCTCAAGATAGGAAGAAAATTTCCTCCACCTCACATGTACAATGATGTAAATATTTCAGTAACGTAGACTGCTTCAAGTTTAATGCATGCATCTCTTTAGAGCCAAAATAAATGGAATGAAGTTAACATCATAAAGCATTGTCTTTTATTCTGTGTCTTTGGGCTATAAAAGAATCATGAATGTAATTACAAGGGTTCGGGTTTGGAATTGGAGGGAGGAATTTTCTCTATCTTCTCCCTCATGCATGAAGATGCGAAGAGCTTATTTTTTTCCATGTAGGACATATTAAAACACTTTAAGTAAAATATAGACTGAATAATTGACATTTGCCACCTCTAACTATGCCCAATTTCATAGAGTATAAAGTAATTGTATGTGCTTGCAGCTATTTTTTCTTCCTTTTAGGATGACTGATAGATTATAACGGAATTTATTCTCCATCTCAAGATCTGCTTCTAGTGATTGTGAGTGCCTTGTGGGCAGAATCCTTGTCATTTCCTCTTTGGATCCTCAGCACCTTATATAGTGCCTGGCACGTAGTTGGTGCTCAACAGATATGGTTTGAAGCGAACTGGCTTCATATGCTCCTGTGAATCTCTTTGAGCCAGCGAGAACCAGTGATTCATCTTTTCACATAAGCATTGTCAAATGTTATCTGGTCTTGTGAAAATTAACAGAAGGATCCAAAGATCTCGGCCTAAAATAAATTTATGATAATTAACAAAAATAACCAAAGTCCATACTTCTTTTAAAACAACACTGAAGTTCTATGTTTATGCACAGAAATGGGCCTACTAAGGCATTATTTAGGGTTTATATATATTTTTCCAGGTTTGGAGACTGATCCATCCACAATTCCACTTGGAGACATGATAGGCAAGAGCAGGATTCCTACCTGACTGGTGTTCAGAATGTTTGTATTCTATGCTCTGTTAAAAGAGTACTGAAGATTAATTTTTAAAAATTGAAAGAATAAGCGACTTACATGGAGGTTGATCCTATGACTGTGGCCTCATTCAACTATGTGATAATCACATGAAGTGGTTGTCCCAGACTTCCAACACGATGAGTTGAGCTCCACCTCCATGTACTCATCCTGAATCTTGATTTTTTCTAAAACAGCACCCTTCGTCGGTTCTTTCTTATGGCAATCATTTCCCTAAGTTAGAACTCAATCACAGCCAGTATTAACTAGATAGGTAATCTAAAAAGAGTAGAAAAGAAAGAGTGGCTTTGTTATAAAACTATGTAAGGTCCTCATTGAGTCATCTGGATGAATCTTGAAACACATTTAGCTGCCAATTTTACAAACCTTTGATATATCAGTGCTCTAGTATATAACCTCAAACACATGTAAATAGGATTAATTTTTTCATGTTTTGAATTGTTAACATTTAATGTTGACTCTGGGAGAGTTGTTGGCAAATTTTCAATGGTAAGAAACACATTACTGTCAACTTGAAATGTATTCTGTAATGGGGACACTCAAAAAAAGCTAGCTTTCCAATGTGTGCATAGTACTGGCAATATGAATATATATTATATGTAATCTAATTCTTGATTATTAGCTGCTCCCCATCTATGTATTTGAAAAACCTTTTCACAAAGGGAATTACCTAATATGTGGACTTTTACAATAAAAATGCTGCATTCTATTTGATGGTGGCATGTCAGTGGTCTGGCTGGACTTGTTTGTTGTAAAGATTGTGACGACTCTTTCTTGTAGCATTCCTCAGTGCTGCCCTCCCTTTATGTGAGCTTTATTTGTAAGCAGTATGATTGTATTATGCAGTCCTCACTTCGAAGAAATTAAGAAATATATTTGGGGTATGGAATGGAAATAGAAGGAAGAAATGTCACCAAGTAAGTAAAGCTCAAACCCCAAAATTTGTGGTGTGGTTAAGAACATGGACACTAGTGTCAGAAATAATGGGGACTCCAACTCTACCATTTACCTGTTGTTTGACTATTGTCAATTCATCCTTTATAAGCCTCCATTTTACCAGCTAAAAGGTATAATTATGCCACCCCATGTAGTGGCACTCAGCAAGTGGTCAGAAATGTCTTCCTTCACTTCTAGTGATATTCTGCTGCCATGATCCTCCCACCTCCAACAGATCAGCTTTCCTTCAAAAAAATCCAGCAATACTCATATATGTCTTAATGTGATTCCACAGCATGAGGTTTCATTTTAAGGAGTATTTGTATTGCAAATATTCCATTAAACTATAGGTTGAAGATCTGAGACCCTCTTGTGAGGAAATCTTACATATTAGTTACTTTTAAGGCCCTAGTTGGGAGCCAAAAAGAACCTTTCTCTGTACCACCTAAACTTAAAAACATAGGGAGACATGCTCCAGAGACGGTATCCTATTTTATTGAAGTCCTTTGAAATTCTCAAAAGAAAGTACCGTAATCCTTTACAAGCACAGCTGCCCTAACCTTCCTCTGCCTGTCATTCTCTTGGCTCTTCATGGCTGCCTGCATCCAATTTAAACATCTCTTTCTCACCTTCTAGACATGTTAAAAAAAAAATAGCTTTCACTTAGGTTTTGACTTCTGTCTAACCCATTGCCCTTATCTTTTTAGCTGAGTGCATATTCATTGTATGGCCTTGGTCCCCCTTTTTAAGTCTCAATATTATTCTGACTAGTAGCAACAATTTTTGTCTGTGATGAAGGTCAAATTAAATTAACCAAATGATGCGGTCTCTGGGGATTATGTCAAAAATTGCTATCTCTATGCCTTGTCACTATGAATTTTTGTCAAATGTGTAGGAGAAAGGGAGAATGACCTAGACCAAAAGCTCTGCTGTATTTTTTAGTGCTGGTTAAATTGCCCAAAGGTCACAAAGCAAGTTGATGGCACACCTGGGAGAGGCATCGGACCGTTGCTTTTTCTGTTGGGTCTTACAGTGTTCCAGGGTTTGGAAGTAAAATTCTGGAATACTTTTTCTGTTAATGTTTTAGGATCTGCCAAACTAGAAGATGCTTTCTTTCTTTGATCTTGTCCTCACTTTCTTTTATCGCAAGGAGACAGAAATTTGGATACCCAGCAAAAGAGATTATAAATTTTGCATTTCTTTTATTCTCTACCTAAAGTAATGATCAATCCATAGTCAGTGTTACCTACTGCTTTTAGAATTCTGTTTGAAAAAAGAGATCTCCAGTTGAAAAATTCCAGACCCAGAGTTGGCCTTTGCCCCTTGGGGTTTGAGATAATAGACAACAAAAGGGTTTCCCATGACTAGTCTCTACACGCTCATTATTTCTACTATACCAAGAAAGTGGTAGGATTTATTATTACTTGTTCTGACCAAATCATAGACCAATTATAAATTCACTTGTAATTTTCTAATGCCATATTTGGGATATAAATAAAGGTTTTCCCTCATTTGTATAACAAAATGTCAAAGAAGAGGTTCTTGTTCCGGTTTACCTAGGTTCAAATCCAGGCCCTGTCAAGACGTATTATACCTGAGAATGGGAATAATAATGGTTTATAACTCACAGTTTTATTATAAGGAGTAACTGTGTTAATACCAAAGAAGGAGTGGGTATTAATAATTTTCCTTAGCACATATATGAAAGGTCAGAAAAGAAAAGTCACAGGGTCATAATTTACCTTGTTTAAGAATAACGATTATCAGGACACCTGGGTGCTCAGTCAGTTAAGCATCTGCCTTTGGCTCAGGTCATAACCCCAGGGTCCTGGCATTGAGTCCTGCATCGGGCTCCCTGCTCAGCAGGGGAGCCGCCTTCTTCCTCTGCCCAGTGCTATCCCCACTTGTGTTCTCTCTGTCTGACAAATAAATAAATAATATTTTTTAAAAAGAATAATAATTATCATTTATGAAGTGAATTACTGTATATTCCCACTTCCTGGGAATAAATAATAAACAATAAATATATTTTTAAAGATCTCATCTATTTATTTATTTGACAGAGAGGGAGGGAGAGCACAAACGGGGCGGGGGGGCAGGCAGAGGGGGAGAGAGAAGCAGACTTTCTGCTGAGAAGAGCCCAACATGGGGCTTGAACCCAGAACCCTGGGATCATGACTTGAGCCTAAGGCAGATGTTTAAGTGACTGTCACCCAGGCGTCACTTTATCTTTATAGTATCAGTAAAGATATACAGATATACTGATATCTTTACTGATATACCATGCTTGTTTCATGTACATAAAGAAAATTACAGAGGCAAGTATTGGTGAGTAACTATTTCCAATTGGAACAGTATCATTTAAATTGCCATAGATGATACATATAAAGATATGCATGTAGATATCTTTTAAAAACTAAAAAATAATTTTTGTTGAAAAATATGGAAATGCAAGAAAAATATGGAAATGCTTAATTGGGCTGCTAAATAAACTAAGTGACATTATCAATAGCTATATAGTTACATTTTAATATAGTATGTATTTGCAACATAATTAAGGTAATAAGTTATTTTGTAGCTAAATTTATAAGATCCTTAATGAAATGAACAGGAGGACTTCCATTCATAATTGAGGGCCCTTGCCATAAAAAAGAAAAAAAAATGTCATTGGGCCAGGGATAGAAAATTCAAGTCACATCTGGGGATTCTTTTCTTTCTTTCTTTCTTTCTTTTTAAAGATTTATTTATTTATTTTAGAGAGAGAGATAACTTGATAGGGAGGGGCAGTGGGAGAGGGAGAAGGAATCTTAAGTAGACTCTGTACTGAGAGCAGAGCCCTAAGCAGGACTCAATCTCATAAGCCTGGAATCACTACCTAAGCCAAAACCAAGAGTCTAATGGTTAACTGACTGTGCCACCCAGGTCTCTCACATCTCAGGGTTTCCCTGACTATTCCAATTTTGTTCCCTCCCAACTCATCTTAATTCTATTACTCTGCTAATGTTATTGATACTATCTAACATTCAGACTCTCTTAAACTGTGTCATTTCTCCACACAGTTGTCTTGATTCATTTGGCTATTTCCTCCTTGAGTCTTTTCCAAAATAGTGCCATAATACTAGAATGCCTTTCTCTGTTCATACAATGAACAGTTGCTAATTAAAAATTCTACCTAGTCCATGAAGCCTTTCCAATCCTACTAAAGTGTGATAGGCTATTTTATTTCTTGTAGTACTTAATGGGATTGTTGAGTAGCCTAATCGTAATGTTCAGCTCAGCTAACTACTTACGTTTATTCAATCCTCTTAGTAAACAAATTTTATATGAAAAATTCTGTGACAAGAATCTAATACAAATAATTCAGCACCATTTGCATCTCAACTCAGGCTGTTTATCTTATATCTCCCTGCCATATAAATTTGCCTTTTAGTTTTTTTCTGTTACTTTTATTTTTTTTATGGGTCCTCATCAAAAAAGTTTTGATTAAGCATCTATAAAATCAATTTGATATAAAGTTTTCAGTAAACACATATCAAGAGCCTCGCCAAAGGGATTGTGAGTATAGGAAGAAATAAATTTTAAGGCATTCTCTGCTTCAAAATGCCCATAGTATGATAGGGGAATCAGATAAGAATAAAAGTAACTATAATGGAACTGTACTACATAGTTACAGGCAGAAGAAATTGTTATTCGAATTGGGTGAAAACTAAAAAGATTTTCTCGTAATACAAAGCATTCCACCATATGTGAGGAGGACCCATTACTGCTTTAAAACTTTCTGAACACTAATGAAAATTTTTTAGAAATTCTGAAAATATGAAAAACTGCAAAAAAATACCCTTTTTTTACTAGCAAGAGTTAACCATTAAAAGCATCTTTATCTTTTTCTTTATATAGTGAGATAGATAGATAATAGAGGTATAAACATGATACGGATATAGGTAATAGATACAGATCTGTTTCATATATAGCCTGGTATTTTCACACAGTCATACATTTATGTATGTACATATGTAACAAACATTTTCTGGCATTCTGTTATATCATACAGCTGTACCATAATTTATTTAGCCAGTTCCTATTTTAAAAATTTACATTATCTCTTATTTTTATTGTTACAAATAATGATACAATTAATATCTCTATTTACCTCAGGCACCATGTATATCTCCTACTATTTAAATAGAATAACTCTCTAGAAGTGGTTTACTACATAAAATAAATGCATTTAATAGAGTCTTGGCACAAATAGATGGTACACTCAAAGGGAATAAATGAAGAAAAATTAATGAAGGGGTTATTCACAAAGATGCAGGCAATATTAAGGTTCATCAATGAAAGGAGTGTGTAGTACCATGGAAAAACTATTTTTATCTGCTTTAGTTTCCTATTGCCACTGTACCAAATAACCACAAATTCAGTTATTTAGAACAACACAAATTCATGACCATACCTCAAAGTCAGTAGTCTCACTGGCTAAACTAAAGATTTTCTCTGGGCTAAGTTTCTTTTGGAGACTTTAAGGGAGAATCTGTTCTCTGCTTTTTCCAGGTTCTAAAAGCTTCCTTCATTCCTTGGCCAGTGGCCCCTTCCCACCTTCAAAGTCAGCGATTAAATCACTCCAACCTCTGCTTCCTGCATCATTCCTCTAGTTCTGACCTCCTGCCCTCCCACTTATGAGGATATTGTGACTACACCGGGCCCACCTATATAATCCAGGATATCTTCTCGTCTCCAGACTCTAAACCTAATCACATCATCAAAGTTCTTTGATGTACTTCAAAGTCCTTTGAAGTAAGGCATCATATTCACAAGTTCCAGGGATTAGAACATAAACATCTTTGGGGTGTCATTATTCTGCCACTTTAGTCTTGAAAGTGCAAGAGGAAGGAGTATTGGAACATAGAAAATGCCATAGAATAGAAGCGCCCAACAGGAGATGTGATTTTATTTTATTTTATTTTATTTTTTTTTTTTTTTTAATTTTGTAGGAGATGTGATTTTAGATAGATGATACAGCCACTGCCGAACAGTGACCAGGCAGGGAGGGAGGGTGGGAACAAACATCCAGAATTCTCTCCTCTCCTACCTACAGCATCCCACTGGTCAAGCTAAATGGAAACAAAAAGGCAGGAAACCCAGACAGTGTGGCTTAGAGAGATTAGCCTCTCTCTGGCTAATATATATTGGGATATACCTCACGATAAGGAAGGGTAGAGAACAGGTCTAGAGAAAAAGAAGTTATCCAGCAAATCTCCAAAAATTAATGCATGTAGTGCATGACAAAGCCTCTTTGTTTGCATCACAGTAATCAAAACTCTGATTATAAAGGTTAAATTTAGGTCTTTTCAATTGATACCTAATCCATGAAAGAGAAGTTGACTCTAAAGGGAATCACATTGGAGTACTAAAAACTGATGTGTTTTACATTGTGTATTCTGTTCACCATGAACAACTTTCCAGTTGACTTTATAACAGTTAAGGAAGTGTCCTTCAGGAAACTACTTTTGGGGAGTTAATGTCGGCTAATAGCCATGGCCCTCTGGTGAGCCCGATGGCAAATGTCCAAGTCAGTAAGTGATTTATAGGGGAAAGCAGCCTAAAGCTATTTTAACAAAATGTGGACCTTTTGAGGCAATATTTCTCAATTGCTATTGCTCACTTTAAAAAGAGACATGGCTTCTGAGTTAGGGGTACCCCAAGGGTACAATTCTATATTGGATTGAAGCTAAAATTAGCAAACCCAGAGTCCTATTTCTGTAAATAAAATGACTATAGGGACAAGTGAGACTTTATTGGGTAAAATTTAACTTCAAGTGACTACAAATCAAACCACATGGAAAATGGATCAATTTATAGACTCTCTGAACCCAGTGTCCACAGGGTACAAGACTACGATATGACTTCCTTAGTGAACAGTGCTCTGACTCTCTTGAAAATGAGAAGGAACTGAGCCCTTGTGAAGGCTAGATTTGAACCTTGCTGTATAGCAGTGCCATTAAATTTCGTACTTAAATTTAGTTCTTTTCCTCTTTTAAGCCTCTATTGACTCTGTCTCTACTCTTTCAATCTTTTACTTTTATCCCCCCAAACACTTGATGCCTTTGTAAAGTAATGCAGACATGCTTCTACTCAATACATATGTTGAGTACTTGCCATCCGCCAAGCACTGCACTGTGCTTTGGAGATACCATGGTGAAAACTATTGTTAAGGCTTTGTCTTTACAGAGTTTATACTGCATTGCCAAACAAACAAACAAAACCGCTTTATATTTGAAATTCAGTAAGTGTTGAGAATTATTAATGTAAAAGGAAAGAGCTAATAAAAAATCCCCATATATATATATATATGGGGAGGAGGACTTAAGCTAGTTTCTTTCATTAATTTTAATATATAGTTGACTACTGAAAATTCAGGGGTTTAGGTACTGACTCTCTGTGCAGATAAAAATAAACATATAACTTTGGACCCCCTCAGAATTTAACTACCAACAACCTACTAACGTTGAATAAGTCTTACAGATAATGTAAGCATTAATACATTAGGCATACATATTTTATATTGTATTTTTACTGTAAAGCTAGAAAAATGTTATTTTAAAAATCATAAGACAATATTTACAGAACTGTATCAAAAAAATCTGTGTATAAGTGGATGTGAACAGGACCAACTTGTGTTAAAAACATTTCAACTGTATTTGTATCCTTTCTGTCTATATCTATTTGTATTTATAACATATAGACGGGAAGTAAGACTAGAAAGTGGTAGATCATTGGGTTTCCCCAGAATAATACATTTTTCATTTAAAAATCCCCACTAGAATATAATTATTCAGGACACTTGTTAACAACATTGTGAAAATCTACTCAAGAGAGACTATTGCAGTGGGGGCTGTGCAGTGGGGGAAAAGATTGGGTTCAACCATAAATACAAGGACAAGTGGGAATTTATGGCCATGGAGTACAGGAGGCACAGTGGATGGAAAATTACAAAAAGAACACATCAAGGCTTAGAGAAATTTTTTGCTAGACTGACTCAACAGGATTCTTTTGAAACTGGGCACTGCAAAGATGAATACACAAGTCCAAAACTTCAGCCTATTTGAGATAAAGGTCTCAGAGAAGCTGGACTAAAGTTTGGTTAAGGAGAGAATCTTTATTAGTACCTAGTAGAGTAGTAAATCAGTTTTTCTTTCAAAATTGTCATTTCTGTCATTTATATGAAGTTACCTAGCCAACATGCATTTCTTTTGAACATGTGTTGGTTTTTAAGCACAGTGACATTACCTAGCAACTAAACAGTAGAGAATCTTAAAGTGCTCTGAAAGATGTTTTATATTAAATTATTGACTTCTGGTGCTCACTTTGGCAGCACATATATTAAAACTGGAGTGATACAGAGAAGATTAGCAGATTAGCATGGTCCCTATGCAAGAATTACACACAAATTTGTTAAACGTTCCATATTTTTATGATTTCTCTCGTAGGTGGGATTTAAGAAACCAAATAGATAATCATTGGAGGAAGAAAGGGAGAGGCAAACCAAGAAGCAGAATGTTAACTACAGCGAACAAATTGATGGTTGTTAGGGTCCATGATCAAAGGAGCGAGACAGATACAAAGCGAAGGTCAAGCAAAGCTTTATTCAGTGCCAAGCATCGAGAATCAAACCGACTGGTCAGGGCCGCCTGTTACAGAGAAAGCACCTCTCCCAGCCTTACAGACTAACTTTTATAGGGCAAAGGCCATGTGGTTGAGGCTGGCCACACACAGGTGGCCACTGAGAATGTAACACACAGAGAAAGTTGCATAGTCATGCTAGGTCACACACGGGTGGCCAATTGAATTACAATTTACCCTATAGTAGATATTTGACCTAGCCTATCACCTTGGTCAGAATTGGTGCCCAAAAGGCACCCAAAAGGTGGGGCCCACACTCCTTGCAAGCTAGGGAGACAGTATGCACGCTCCACAGATTGGATGTCTCCACCTGGCCTACTCATCCCTGCATTCAGGCTCTATTATCTCCACCTGACCTGACCCACCCTTGTATTTGGGCTCTGTTATCAGGGACTGGTCCACCATATTTTACTGGTTTCCTGGACTTGCCTTTAAGTAAGTCCCCTGGGGGAGGGGGGAGGGGTGTACAGGGTCAGTTTAAGTTTTACTGCATAAACAACAAAATGGCTGTCCAACCGAGATGGAGCCACCCTGGCTAAATAGGCTCTTACAATGGTTACTGGAGAGGAAGTGAGCATGGCATGGATTAATTGGATGATGGGTAGAGAATTTGTTGTGATGAACACCAGGTATTGTATGTAAGTGTTGACTCATTAAATTGTACACCTGAAACTAATATTACACTGTATGTGAGCTAACTAGAATTTAAATGAAAACTAGAAAAAAAATGAATAAACACAAAAATATATTATTCACCTCCCTAGTTTGGCAGCAGGGAATTAGCACTATTTATTAAAGCAAAAAAAAAAAAAAAATTGCTTCTACTGCCATGAAAGTTATGGCTTTCAGGCTTGCAATGAGTTATGCTAAAAAAATTATTTTACATTACAAACCAATGCACATGGTCCACATATAAAATAATGCCAAAAAGGTATTAAATTGGAAATTTACTATGCAAGTGAAAATCATTAATTCAGAAATAAAGATCTGGTAGCAAAATCCTTACCCTTCCCAAATTTACAAAATGTATACATTGTAAAGCTATAAACATCTTAAAAGTGGGGGCTACAGTTTTTACCTCCCAATTTTTATTAAAGTGTAAAAAAGTCCTCACCCATAATAGGTAGTTGAGAGACAAAGAAGAATTTTCTAAATAAAACCTGTAAAATGAATGCCACTCACTATGATTTGTGAAATTTTTATTTAAAATACCCATATGTGTATATATGTGTATATTTCTATTTTTTAAAGAGATTAGTTCAGAGCACTATTTTTTTTTTTAAGATTTGTTTATTAATTAGAGCATGCACACACAGAAGCATGGGAAGTGGGAGAGGGAGAAGCAGACTTCCTGCTGAGCAGAAGCCCTGCATGGGGCTCAAACCCAGGACCCTGAGTTCATGACCCAAGCCAAAAGCAGACGCTTAACTGACTGAGCCACTCAAGCACCCCTCAGAGCACTGTTTTTTAATAGCTTATGTCTTGAAACCACTCAAATGCCTATCAACTACAGAATGAGTAAAAAAAAGCTGTAGAATATACACAACAGCATATTTTACACTACATAATTTATGACAACCAGATCAATTACAAATAACAACATGAATTAATCCACATGTATAATCATGTATAATATAGAGCAAAATGCTAAACTCAAAAGAGAATATTTTGAGTTTCACTTATATAAAATTCAAAAAGAATTCAAACTAATCTATGGTAATGAAGGAAAATTCTTATGGGGATGGGAAAGGAGACGATTCTTCTGGGAACAGATAATACCATTTTCTGCTCTGTATTCTGGGTACATGGATAGGTCATTTTGTGAAAATTACTTGATCAATGTCCTTTTCAGTTATGTAGTTATTTTAGAAAAGACTCAAAATTACTTAAAGGGATATAATTACATATATACATTTTCTATATTCATTTATATCTATAGATATTAATATACCATCAAAATAAAATGTAACTGTTGGATTTTAAACCAGAGGCACAATATTAAGACTCTTCAAAGAAAATCAAATCAGTTTTATTTGCAGCTAACCAGCATTGTGACCTCAAGGAAAAGAGGAAAAGACTCAAAATATTCTCAGGAGAAATTTGGACCACATTAATTCCAGGTTTACTTTCTATAACTTATATAAGATGTGAGTAGAATTTCACATAACATCCCAAGTATAAACACTGCCTTTAAAAAAAAAATGAAGGGAATGGATAAACTTTCTGGAGTATCAGTAGACCAATTGTTATGTTTATTTAAGTTTATATTCGTTACTTTACTAAATGCATTTTTTAAGTGATGAGAAGTTCTAACTATGTAATTGCAAGTAGAAAAACTTACATGTTAATAGTTGGAAAATATTCTATAAGATGTATGAACAGAATAATCCAATTGTTGTGGAAAATATACCTATATGTATATCTGTAGTCATACAGTAGCCTTCATTTCTTAATTTAGGAGAATCGGGTATGTCTGTGTGGCTTGGTTAAGTGCTTGACTCATGATTTTGGCTCTGGGCATGATCTCAGGGTCCTGAGATTGTCTTGCCTCAACGCTCCATTGGGCTTCACACTGGGCATGGAGTCTGCTTCCTTCTCCCTTTGTCACTCCCCCCTAGCTCATGTGTATATGCATGAGGCATGTGCATTCTATCTTAACAAAAAAAAAAAAAGGGAGAGAATCATGAACCCTTACCAAATGAAATTCTTTTTGTTTTAATTTTTTAAAAATTGGGGTAAGTATACATAACCTTTGCCACTTTACTTTATTACTTTAAGTAATCTTTACCCCAAATGTGGGATTTGAACTCATGACCCTGAGAACAGGAGTCATCCTGACTGATCCAGCCAAGCACCACCAAATGAGGAAATTCTAAATGCTACTTTCCCTCATGCATGCTATATACATTTGCTGACAGAGAACTAGGTACACAATAATTAACTGCCTTTGTGATATGTGACCTGAAATTGTTTTCTCTATTCACTGTTCTAATAGCTATGGGTCCATGTCCTCTGGCCAGAGTCACTCGACCCTCTAGCTGTGCCTAGATCTCAGATGCTTTGAAAGCCAGCTCCCAAAGTGTTATCCAGTAAGAATCAAGTGCTTTGCCACCCATTTAAGAAGAAGTTACAAAGTCACTACATTTAAAGGAAATCACAACCAGCAATTTCTCTGGGATCCTAACTCTTGGCCTCCAAAATAAATTTTTAGTGTGTACTGTAATGTATTTTAAGTCAGAAAATCCTCAAGATAACTTCCAAATTTGGTAGATAGAATATATAATTATGAAATGATGGATGGATAGGTAGATGATAGATTTAAAAAATGCCAATAAAATCACCTTCTGAGTTTTCTAAAATCCTTAGCTGTGCACATGAGTTAATAATCAGGAAAGGGATATGTTATTAAACTAGAAAATTGCTATCATAAAAATAAGAATTTTTAGATTGCATTATATGTGGTCAGGGTAAGAAAGAGCTTTCTTAGAGAACAAGAAATTCTACCTAAAAAATCCCTACCAGTAATGCACAGGACAGTGGTACATAGACAATAAACCAGAACAAAAAACAAATAAACAAAAAATATTTTTAAAACGCTAAATGTTCTAAAGAACAGAAATAGAGTGCACCCACTTTCCACTGTTGTTTAAACACATTCCCACAGTCCTTTCCTCAAAGCCTTTCCTTTTCAGATGGCATTTCAGAAAGCTATTTGAAGACTCAGCTTCTTCCACACCCACCCCTCCCTTTCAATTCCATTTTTTTTTTTAATACAGAAAATGCTCACAGGAAGCACCAGAATAATAGCTCTGGGTACTGGCATTCTCTTTATACTTCTGTCATTATTGGAGCTCAGGTGGCAACAGTCAATCTATGTTCCAACATCCCACAGTGTGTTTTAAATATTTCTGAAGTGGCAGGGCCCCAAAATTGGGTCATGGTGGCCCTTGTTCAGTTAGTCACAGTCAGTCCGCTATGAGGCTGATGAAAGAACATTGCCAACATTCCACTTCCCTAATGTGAACTGGTTAAGGATGATTAAATAGTGTGCTTTGCTCTCCACAGTACTCACACAGATAACGTGATGTGTTTGAAGAAGATACTGTGGAAGGTACATATTGATTTTTTAAATATTCTAGAATCTCACAGCTTACGAGGACCTTAAGGATCATCTGCTTCACTCACTTAATTACTCATTCATTCAAAACATTAATCATTTGCTAAGAGCTAGAATTAATGCTCTATACTGAGGACAGAACAATAAACAAATCACAGAAATTTGCTTCCTTGTTAAATTTATATATATAAATACATACACACACACATGTAACTTATTTATATATAAACCTATTTAATAAATATTTTTGAGTACCTACTATGTGCCAGACACTGGGAGGCATTAAGTCTAGAACAGTGAACAAGGCTGAAGCAATTGCTATGGAGACTCATATTCATCACCCATATCCAGTGTATAATCATTCTACTTTCAATTGCCAGCTCCTAAACTTCTTTGATTGAGGGCTCTTGGATCAGTGGAATTAATTTTGTTGTCTACACAGCAAGCTAGAAGTGTCAGGGAGTTAATATTCTCTCCTCTACTCACCTGCCATTCCCTTAGATGCCTTCAACAAGTATCTGGTAGGAGCCGGTGGTCAGGGTGATTAACCACTCTGGGTTGTCTAGGATTGAGGGGTAGTCAGTGTTACCACTTCACGTTCAGGGCAACTATGAAAGTATGTAAATACACAAACTCTCTCCTAGGTTGGGATAACTCTGAGATACAGATTTTACAATGGCTCCCAGAGGACCTCAGCATATTAAGCTCCACTAACCTACAATGGTAATGCATTTGAGCTTTTCATTGGCTACCTTCCCTTCCCTCTCTCACTTCTTCACTTGGCCTCCAGTGTGTCCAGAGATCACCTCCAAAATTTGTACTTGATTCCTTCCCTCAGACTCTGCTTCTGGGGAAAACTAAACTAAACTACTGTCCTGATGCCACCATTGAAGGGATGTACAGTTCAGTGACAGAGTCAGGTAAGAAAATGACTAATGATAAGGTAGTGTGATGAATTCTATAAGGAAACAACCATGCACTCTGGGAGAATGTAGTAGGATCTTGGTAGGAGAGAGAAGGCTTTCAAGAGGAAGCTCCATCAAAGTTGAATTGTGAAGGGTCCACTGAATGGGGGAAGAAGGATATACTTTTTAGGTGGGAGAAAAAAATCTGCTAAAACTTTAGAATTGAAATGAAGCACAGCCTACATGGGTTGGCGTTGAGAATAAAGTGAGTAGTTTGCTTGGAAGGAGCCATAGATGTAAGGAGATGTTAGTTCTCTAATGACCTTGCATTGCCTTGGTAAGGAGTTTATCCTGAGGGCAGTGGAATGGCAGTGACAGGCTTCAAGTAGGCAAGGAAGTGACATGATCGGATTTGACTTCAGAAAATCATTCAGACTGGCTTGTGAAAAATAGATTGGAGGGGTCATGACCTGAAGCAGGGACACCTTTAGGAAGCTACTTGCCTGATTCAGGAGAGCGGTAATTGTGTTGTAAACAGTGAGGAGAGGTAGATAGAAATTCCTACATTTTTAAGATATTAAGAAAACAGAAGTTATAAAATTTGTTATTTATTAGAGATGCTCTATAAGCCAAAAAGTCCAGTTTCTTGCTTGTATGAATTGATGGAGAAGTGGAAAATCATTGTGATAGTAAGCCAAATGGAAGATTTCAGGTTAGGACCTTCCGGATTTGAGATTTTGTGGAGAATCTCTTGCATATTTAACCTTATGGTATAAAAAAATGATTAGCAGTGTGGGATTCGGAATTAAACACACCTGGATTCTAGGATTCTAGTTGTATATGTTGAATAATTTACTAAATAACTCTAAGCCTCAGTTTGCTCATCTTTAAATAGGGACATTATTTTAAACCTACTTTATAAGGCTGTGATAATTCATGAGATAGGTTTAATGGAGACCCTGATTTGCGGTTATTTCTCAATTATTATGATTACTATATTTAGTGGCAGTATTGCCATCCAGGTTGTGATTTGCAATAGATACTCAGATATTTAGACTGGAGTCAAAGAGTGAGATTCAGACTGGAAATATTGTCTGCATTATTAGAAAACTGTACATGAAGATCAGGGACTGGACAGGATTACTGAGGGATGACATTCAGAATAAAAAAAGAAAAAAAAAAGTGGATATAAGGGCGCCCGGGTGGCTCAGTAGGTTAAAGCCTCTGCCTTCAGCTCAGGTCATAATCCCAGAGACCTGGAATCGAGCCCCGCATCAGGCTCTCTGCTCAGCGGGGAGCCTGCTTCCCCCTCTCTCTGTCTCTGCCTGCCTCTCTGCCCACTTGTGGTCTGTATGTCAAATAAATAAATAAAATCTTAAAAAAAAAAAAGTGGATATAAATATGAGGAAAACAAAAGGAAAATCCAATAAAAAAGGCTCAGAAGGACTCAGCAAGAAGTGTGCGGTGTCACAGCACCCACCTCCTCTGAAATAAAGTGCAGTGCAAGGAGAGGGTAATGAACAGATCAAGTTCCACACAAAGTTTACCTAAACCTGGGACTGGGAAGTTTCCACTGAATTTAGTAGCAAAGAAGTCAATGGTGATTTTATCTCCAACAGTCTCAGCTGAGTAGAGGTGGCAGAAGTCAGATTGTAGTTGTCTAAAGCACAAATAGAAGGTAAAGAATGGAGACAGCAACTGCAGACAACTCCGTTAAGACACTTGGTTCTGAATGGAGGGAGAGAGATAAGAAAAAGCTCCAGGGGGTCTAAAGAGGCGAAGAGAAGTTTTTATCTTTTAAAGATGGGAGAGAATATTACATGTTTAAATACTGTTGGAAAGGAGTCATAAAAAACAAGTCAAAGACAAGGAAAACAAACTGTATCACTAATGATCCAGACTTTTTTGTTTGTTTGTTTGTTTGACAGAGAGAGAGATCTAAGTAGGCAGAGAGGCAGGTGGAGAGAGAGAGGGGGAAGCAGGCTCCCTGCCGAGCAGAGAGCCTGATGCAGGCCTTGATCCCAGGACCCTGAGATCATGACCCGAGCTGAAGGCAGAGGCTTAACCCACTGAGCCACCCAGGCGCCCCATGATCCAGATTCTTAATGAGACTAACTGCAATGGGATCCATAGGTGAAGGAAAAACATCTTTAATATTATGACGAAAGGAGCAAAAGATTGGTGCAGATGTGGTGAGATGTGAAGGTGGTCCATCCTGAAGACTGTAATGTTCCTGATAGACCAAAAGGTCTATAGACCAAATGTTCCTGATAGACCAAAAGGGTAAATCCTGATGGAGATGGTTATAGCAAAAGGTCACAGAATACATCGAAATTATACAGATTACCACATACCAGTCCAGATCTGTAGAATCAGAATCTTTGAATATCGGGCCCAAGATTATAATCTTCTAAGTAATTAGTATGAAAAAGAAGAAGATCCAATTTATGAAGCATTTGAGAAACAATGACCTAGTTGGCATTAAAGAATAGGTATTAACACACACATACATGCACATGCACAAACCTAATGCCTTTATAAAGGCATTAATCCCATTCATAATGACTCCATCCTCATGATCTAGCCAAATGTCCCACTTATAATTACCATCACATTTGGGATTAGGTTTCAACATACGAACTTTGGAGGGGCACGAACACCAGGGATAGCAGTCAGTCATCGACCTCTCAGCTAGAACTCCACCAAGGGTGAAATTTTAACAGAGAAAGCCCCATTTCTTGCTCTACAAGTAGCTCTGAGATGTCTAAGTTGTTCTCAGTCTCTTATGAGGGCTCTGTTTGTCACTGGATAGTAATTACATGATGTCAGTTTGCAAACAGGAAAGTTCTACACCAGAGGTCATTGGTGCAGACGTTAATGGACAGCCTAGAATATTAATGAAGAGATTTCAGGGATTCTATAAATCCTCTGAACTGATGTGTATTTTTTTTTCCAACTCAGACAAATCAAAGAAGAATCTGCTTGCAGTGTATATAATCAGAAAGAAGTGCTGGGTGGTTGTGTTCATCCTATTCCTACTCTTCGTTTTCCTATCTACTAACATTTGTCTCCAAAGTGGCTACATCAGTTGAGGCTCCCACCAGAAAAATATGAGAGAAAAATGGTTTTCTTATTCCTGATGATACATATTTCTTGAAGCCTTTTAATACTTTTTCTAATCTTCTAGGTGTGAAATTGTGCTGCTATGCTTTAAACTGCATTTTTCTTTATGTTCATGAGGTTCAGTATTTCTCCTTACCTATGTGATCATTCACATTTCTTTTGTAAACTGACTGTTCATATCCTCTGTATATTTTTCACCCTTTACCTCTTTCATTCTTTCCGTTTTCTTTTTCAGTCTTACTCATTTGTAAGTGTTTATTTTGCGGTGGTCATATGTAGCCTCTGTTGTCGATGCACAGATGTTGTATTTACCTTCTTTCAGTTTGCCCACTGTTTTTTAAACTTCATGATTATGAAAGCATACAGAAGTTTTTAATTCATAATTGTTGTTTACGTACTTTTCCTTCAAAAAGTTTTCCTAAACAGTAGTTAAAAACCACATTTGTATATCTTACTATAATACTTTTATACTTTTCTTTTTACTTTAAAGTGATTATTCTGGTTGGAATTTAACTTCCTGTGATTTAAAGTAGGATGCAAGTTATTTCATATGCTTAAAATTAACCCAACAAAAATGATTCCCTAATCAGTTATTTGTCACATTAAAGTGCCTGCTACTTCTTCCATAAAGTGATCTATCATCTACCCATCTATCTACCTATCTGATCTTTCCAGAAATCTCTATTCTGATCCATTTATTGTAGTACTGCAACATAGTATAATTTTGTAAAGGACCTGTAAAATTTTATATAATATATAATGTATGTACTGCTGCATTTTTTAAGATTGGATATCTATTTATCTATCTATATATATATATAATATTTATATGATATATATATATAAGATTGGATATATATATATGAGATATCTCATATATATATATGATAACCTAATTTTAACAGATATATATATATGTATATGTAACAGATATATATATATGATAACCTAAGTGAAAGCAACCTTAAATAAACTGATTATTATAAGCCTGGTATATCCATGTAATAGTTTACCATGGAGCAGCTGAAATAATGAAACAGATCTAAGCTCATTGATATATAAAAAAATTTTTAAAAATCCATAAAATATTGCTAAGTGAGAAAAGCACATTGCAAAATTATATAGACATGCAGATTTATTCACCAAGTTGCATTTGGTGTTTACATTCCTTATGTAAAAAAAGCATACATATAAGAGCCATATATATACGGATACATAATACATTTAAATTTTAAAACATGGAAGTGTTTACACAAATTCTTGAGAATGCTGATCTCAGCACTACATGTCATCTTTGAAGTATGGGAAAGAAAGAGAGGAAGGGCAAATGGGAGAGGAAAAAAGGAAAGAGGGAGGAAGGACGGGAGGGCGGATAGATGGGTGTGAGGGAGGAGATTCAGTCAGAAGAGGAATGCTCACTTTGTTCTTTCTACTAGTACATGTGCCTTTAGTAGTATACAACAAGCATGACTTATTTGTACCATAAGGAAGACAGGAACCCTCTACATAGTCAGATGGGTATATCTCAATTTTCATAATCACACACATGGCCGTAACTATTATCAAGTAAAAACCAAGAAAGATAAGTTCTCCTCTCATGCTAATAGAATACATGCTGATGCATTGATTGCGTTAATTTTGGATAACTAAACTGAAAGGCAATGGAGATGTTATTTAAGCTGGTGTGATCAGAATGTCCTCTTTGATGAAGTGACATCTGAGTAAAAACCTTTACTGAGTGGGAGTGAGGGTCTTGCAGTAAATCCATGGGGAGAGTATTAAGGGCAGAGGGAGCAGAAAGAGCAAGGTCTATGACTTTGGCTACTCCAGATGCAGTATGGCTGAGGACAGTAGGCAAAACAGGGAGGGAACCATTAGTTATATGAGGAAAGGACTTGAGCCCATTAGGATTTTGGACCTTAATCTTTTGTTGACACATTTGGACAAGTATGATGGGATAGGAAAAAAAGATGATAAAAATATTTAAGACACTGGTAGGAAATTCAACAGGCATAAAATGGGAGACTAAAATATGAGAACAAGTAACTCATAGAGGCAGGTGATATGGAGCCACCAACTTTGACTGGTAGCCTATAAAAGACCAGCCACTCAAAAGAACCAGCTGTTTGTTTATACTCTCAGTTACCTCACTCCTGTGGTTATAAGGATTTCAATATTCTGTCCAGCCTTCTTTTCTCTCCCTAAGCTTTCTTGAGTTTCCTGCTGATTATTCTAGGACTACCTACTAAATCTAGTATTTTTCTATCCTCCAACAAAAGAGATTCCACTGTTGATAAAAACTGCCCAACCATTGGTAACTACAACATCCATTTTGTGAATAAGGAAATTGGGAGACTCAGAAGGGGAAAATTAGTATGTCTAAGATCATTCAGGGATGTATACATTTTCCACAGAGTATCCCAAGCAGCTAGGAAAAATAGTCCATCCTGTGACAGAACTTGAAGCAGGGGTCTTAGTTCCTATTTAGACCAGTGACTTCTCTCTTATTCCTGGGTCATTTGTTAATTCTAAAGTCCTAGATTAAAATGATAGATAACTCTGGTCCCCACTCCTCTCTTGCTGTGTAGCTATTGTTTACTCTTTATTTATGTCACCTATAGATTTTTTATTTCTTTTAATTCTGACTTTGCCTCCAAAATAATTTATGTTATTCAGAATTTCAAGATGTTTGTAGCTATGATCAGGTCAGAATTAGAAGTCAGTGGGTTTGTATAATTGAAAAATAGTATGTTCTCATATACATGGGACATAAAAATCTAGGTTCATTTGTAATGTTACAATGTTAAAATCAAATTATAAGTAATCATACAAGGACAACACAGGCTTTTTGTTTGTTTTTGTTTTAAACTAGTGCTACAAAGACCAGTTATTTTATTGTTAGTGTGACACTGTTATGATATCCTTTCTTCTTAATTTATCTTTATAATAGAGAATCTCACCAAAATTATTGAGAATATCTGAATTTCCTCCTAGCATATTATCTATTTATTTTTTGCTGTCTTTAAACTAATAGTCCCCAGTTTTTTGTATCAAACTCTTGGCCCATGTTTCTGGTTGAAAACACAATTTTAAGTTATTGTACTTTAATTTTAATTTGACATTAAGATCACAAGAGACAGAACCTTTAGTAATGTTTCTATGTAATTTCATGTTGAAAACTATTTTAAAGTCATACCCCTTCTTTCCCTTTCCCCTTCAATTGATAGACATTAATATGACATATATTTTTGTATTTACTTTTCAACCTATAATTCATTTATTCATCACTATCTTAATCCATACTCATTTTCAGAGGTAAAATTTCTAAACAGGGAAATGCACAAATCATGAGTGTGCCATTATGTCACAAATGCATACACTTGTGTAATGCAAACCAATTTCAAGAGATACAACATTATCACCCCTAGAGAGTTCCCTCGTGTCCCTGCCCAGGGAATTCTATCGATCATCTCCCCAGAGATAATCACTTTGGTGACTTTTGTCACCATAGTTGAGTTCCACCACTACTAGAATGTTATATAAAAGGAAATATACAATGTATATTATTTTGTGTAAGGCTTCTGTCACTTGGATAATGTTTCTAAGATTCATCCATGTTATTGTGTATATTAGTTATTCCTTTATATTTCTGAATAGTACCTTCTTATAAAAATATACCTAAGTTTGTTAATCTACTTTTTGATGAAAAGTTAACTTTTTTTCTAGTTTAAGTCTTCTACAAATAAAGTATATGTGAACACTGTCTTTCAAATCACTTGTGGGCATATGCTTTCATGCATCTTGGGTATATTTCTAGTAGTGGAATTGCTAGGTTGTAGGGTAGATATATGTTTAATTTTATTTAAAAAATCAGAAATTTTCCTAGTATGTTATAAGACTAAACAGTCCCATAAAAAAATGTATGAGGATTCCAGTTGTTCTGTATCCATAAAACATTTGTTGTTATTTAATATTAGCCATTCTAGTGAATGCATCTCCTTGTGGTTCTTTTGTTTATTTTTCCAAAACTGAATGGAATTGGAACTTCCAGGAATATATGGCAAGATTACTTTGGGATTTTTGCATACAACCTGCAAGAAACCACCTACTTCAAAAGACTACACCAGTTTAGAAGTAGAGCACTGAGAGTTAACTTCCTTGAAGAAAACGGTTTTCATTTCAGTCCAAGTAATGTGACACCAGATGGCTTAATCAAATTGATGGATTAGATGTAATTTCATTGAGAAAAGCAATTTCAAAGATGAAGAGTTCAAGAAAGCAAGGCATATTTTCATTTGCCAGATTGCAATGTTCTTGGTTTTTAATTTAACCATATATCCAATAATTTTGTATATCTATGTTACAATTAAAACAAAGTATATTAACTAAATTGGATAAATAAATATAAAAAGACTGCTACTTTTATAATATTTTTCCTGCTTATCTGATTGTTTTCCTGGCCTTTTAAAACTATAAAGCATGAAATAAACAGTTGACCCTTAAATAAGGGTTTGAACTGTGTATGTCCACTGTATGTGGATTTATTTTTATAAATAGAGTACAGTAAATGTAATTTTCTTAACAATATTTTCTTTCTCTAGCTTACTTTACTGTAAGAATATAATATATAATTATATAATATATAAAATATGTGTTAACTCTTTATGTTATTGGTAAGATTTTTGAGCAATAGCAGGCTATTAGTAGTTAGGTTTTGGGTTATTAAAAAGTTATATATGGATTTTTTTTCTTTTTTGAGAGAGAAAGCACAACTGGAGTTGTGGGGGTAGAGGCAGAGGAAGAGAGAAAATCCCAAACATGTTCCACGCTCAGTGTGGAGCCCGACATGTGACTTGATCCCACAAATCTGAGATCAAGACCCGAGGTGAAATCCAGAGTCAGAAAGTCAACAGACTGAGCCACCCAGGATCCCTCATACATGGATTTTTCATTGCATGGTATGTTGAGGGGGGCAGTTGAGTCCGTGTCCCTAAACTCTGTGTTGTTCAAGGGTGAACTATATTGCCTGGCATTATGAACTTATAGTAACAGGTGAGCCACTGGGTAAAATTTGTAAGGATTACCAAATAGCTTCTTGTAAAATCACAAGCCCACTTTTTAAAATTGTTAAGTTACTTCACTTACTTCAACTATGTTGTCTCACTAGTACATGTCTTACACTATTAGTACATAAATTCTATAGAGATAACTGTTAAAAGAGATTGTATAATTTAGCAGTTTATGATACTTTTCCCAAGGGTGTTAGGAAGGTGGTATGCATTACCCTGATAACAAAACCAGATAAAGACACCACAAAAAAGAAAAAAAGAAAAAAAAGAGGGAGAGAACTACAGGTCATTATCTTTGATGAACACAGATGTGGGAATACTCAGCAAAATTCTAGCAAACATAATCCAGCAATACATTAAAAAAACATCATTTACCACAATCAAGTGGGATTTATTCCTGGGATGTAAACACTGTTCAATATTTACCAATCAATGTGGTACATCATATCAATACAAGAAAAGATAAAAACCATATGATCATTTCAGTAGATAAGAAAAGCACTTGACAAAGTTCAAAATCCATTTATGAAAAAACCCTCAACAAAGTAGGTTTAGAGGGAACATACCTCAACAATAATGGCTGTCTGTGAAAAACTCAGTGAACATCATTCTCAATGGTGAAGAACTGGTGAAGAATAGCTTTCCCCTAAGGTCTGGAATAAGACAAAGATGTCCACTCTCACCACTTTTGTTCAACATAGGACCAGAAATCCTAGCCAAAACAATTAGACAACAAAAATAAATAAAAGTTAACCAAATTGATAGTGAAGAAGTAAAACTTTCAGCAGTTGCAGATGACATGACACTCTATACAGAAAACCCTAAATACTCCATCAAAGAACCACGAGAACTGATAAATGAATTCAGTAAAATCACAATACAAAATCAATGTGTAGAAATCTGTCGCATTTCCTTACACTACTAATAAAGCATCAGAAAGAGTAATGAAGACAATAATCCCATTTATAAGTGTACCAAAACTAATAAACTTAGGAATAAACTTAACCAAAGTGGAAAACTAGGAATAAACTTAACCAAAGTGGAAAATACCTGTACCCTGAAAACTATACAACACTGGTGAAAGAAATTGAAAATGGTGTGAAGAAATGGAAAGACATTCCATGCTCATGGATTGTAGAACAAATATTGTTAAAATGCCTATACTACCCAAAGCCTCTATACATTTAATGAAATCCCTATTGAAACACTAGCAGTATTTTTCACAGAATTAGAACAAAAAATCCTAAAATTAATACAGAACCACTAAAGATCCCGAATTGCCAAAGCAGTTTTGAAAGAGAAAACAAAGCTGGAGGTATCACAATTCTAGACTTCAAGTTCTATTACAAAGTTGTAGTAATTAGAACAGTGTGGTAGTGACATAAAAATAGACACACAGATCAATGGAATAGAATAGAAAACCCAGAAAGAGCCCACAAATATATGGATCAATTAATTTCCAAAGCAGGAAAAAATGTCCAATAGGAAAAAAACAGTCTCTTCAACAAATGGTATTGGGAAAACTAGTCATCTAATGCAAAAGAATGAAACTTGGCACTTTGTTACACCATACATAAAAATAAATTCAAAATGGATCAAAGGCCTAAATGTGAGACAGAACACCATCAAAATCCTGGAAGAGAACACAGGCAATCATCTCTGTCATCAGCCATAGCAACATTTTTCTACATATGTCTCCTGGGGCAAGGGAAATAAAAGAAAAATAAACTACCAAGATTACAACAAACTAAAATCTATACAAGCAAAGGAAACAATCAACAAAACTAAAAGACAACCTCTTGAATGGAAGAAGATATTTGTAATCCAGTAAAGGACTATCATCCAAAGTATATAAAGAACTTATATAAATCAACACCCCAAACCCAAATAATCCAGTTAAAAAATGGACAGAAGACATGAACAGCATTTCTCCAAAGAAGACATTTAGATGGCCAACAAACACATGAAAAGATGTTCAACATCACTCATCATCAGGAAAATGCAAATCAAAACTGCAATGAGATATCACTTCACATCTGTCAAAATGGCTAAAATCAAAAACATAGGAAACAAGTGAGTTTTGTTTTTTGTTTTTTTAGTATTTTATTTATTTGACAGAGCGAGAGACAGAAAGAGAAGGAACACAAGCAGAGGGTGTGGGAGAAGGAGAAACAGGCTTCTCACCAATCAGTAAACCAGATGTAAAGCTCGATCCTAGGACCCTGGCATCCACAACTTGAGCCAAAGGCAGATGCTTAATGACTGAGCCACCAAGGCAGCCCCCGGAAACAAGTGTTGATGAGGATGTGGAGAAAAAGCAATCCTCTTACACTGTTCGTGGGAGTACAAACTGATGCAACCACTGTGAAAACAATATGGAGGTTCCTCAAAAAGTTAAAAGTAGAACTACTGTAGGATCCAGTATTTGCACTACTATGTATTTACCAAAAAAATACAAAAACACTAATTTGAAGGGATACACACACTCCTATGCTTACAACAATATTCTTTATAATATTTAAGGGATGGAAGCAGCCCCAAGGGTCCCTCAATTGATGAATAGATAAAGAAGATGTGGTATATTTATATATGCAATGGAATATTATTCAGCCATAAAAAAGAATGGTATCTTGCCATTTGCAACAACATGGATGGAGCTAGAGAGTATTGTGCTAAGAGAAATAAGTCAGTCAGAAAAAGGCAGATACGATATGATTTCATTCATATGTGGAATTTAAGAAATAAAACAATCGTGCAAAGGAAAAAAAGAGGAAGAGAGAGAGAAAGGCCAAGAAACAAACTCTTCAGTGAGAACAAACTGATGGTACCAGAAGGGAGGCAGATGGGAGGGTGGGTGAAACAGTGATAGGGATAAAGGGAAAGCACTTGTGATGAGCACCAATTCTTGTATGGCAGTGCTGAATGACTGTATCATACACCTGCAAGTAATATAACACTGTAGGTTAACTATACTGAAAACAAAAATAAAATATAAAATAAAATAAGCAAAACAATGCAATAAAAAGGAGGTATGAGGATTTAATTTTTTAACTATGTAAAATCTGGTTGTTATGTTTCCTTCATACCATTCTAGTGCTTTTCTTAACAAGAGAGTTTTTCGTGAAGACTCTTAATTAAATCAGTGGAAAATACACACATAATTTCTATTTAATGAAAGGCCAAAATCAACCACTAGAGTTTCAGGCTTCACAAATGATGGATATGGAGACATAATTTGGAAATTTGTTCATTATTTTTACTTTGCTTCTATTCTGTGGCATTAAAGTAGAACTAGCAATAGTCAACGACTGTTCTACTGTTAATCTTTTCAGTTAATGTTTTTATAAATTTTTGATTTCCTTTATTATTTCTTTGTAATTTACTTTTAGGAGACTATTATCTGAAAGCCCAAAGATCTTGCATGTGTCCATGCCACTTTGCAGTAAGAAATGGGACTTTTTATACAATGTGTTAATCTCTTCTGAATTTCTATTCCCCTTCTTAATAACTATAAAAAATATTATTGTCCCATTTTAGAAATAAAACCTACAAGATGTCCTGATTATCTCACAGAGATAGGATGGACTCCCCACCTCCACCCCAGACTTTGTTTTGGATCTTGAGACTGATAGTGTTACACATGCGGCGTGAAAAGCTTTACTACACATAATGGGTCTTTCTTAGGAGAACAAGAGTAGATTTCCAACTGGTCCAAAAATGAGAGTAAGGAGAGACTGGCTTAATGCTGGCTAGTGAGTGAGGCTGGGGGATGTGGGTTAAGAGGCAGAGGCCAAGTATTGTATGATTCTAACTCTCTGGCCCCAAAGGAGGGAGTACCCAAGCTTTATCCCCACATTTCCCAGATGTGGTGCAGAAAGAGAACTGGCTTAAAAGCCCTCAGCAGGGGCGCCTGAGTGGCTCAGTGGATTAAAGCCTCTGCCTTTGGCTCAGGTCATGATGCCACCAGGGACTTGGAATGGAGCCCCCACATCAGGCTCTCTGCTCAGCGGGGAGCCTGCTTCCTCCTCTCTCTTTGCCTGCCTCTCTGACTACTTGTGATCTCTGTCAAATAAATAAAATCTTTAAAAAAAAAAAAAAGCCCTCAGCAGTCATGCATCAAAAATGGAGTTAGACTCTTTCTTAAACAAAATATTCCCTGTGTTTGGCAGAACACAATGTACATAAGGAGTGCCGTGATATTACACTGAATGGACGAGTGGGCACTAATTCTCAGGTTGAAAAGTCTAAAAGTAATAATTTAAAATGCCAGAGAAAAATAGAATTTGAACATATGCTATCGCAGGCTATGGATATTGGATATTCCCGATCCCCTTCCCATCTCTTCCTGAGACCTTATTTCCAGAACACCCAGATTCCAAATGAATGTGAATCCTATGTAGTAGGACATAATTCTAAGTCAAGAAGCTAATTTTTTAATAGCTTTTTGTTTTCACTTTGCCATGATGCAGACAACTGGCAAGGTCTTAATGGAACTTCAGCTTCTATGGGCACATTTTTATATGGCAGAATATGTGTTATGTTATTATCATTATTGTTCCCAGCCCTCATATAGAACCCTGACTACTGTCCATGTCTTCATTTACAGTCACACTTTTCTTACACAGAAGGGATTGTGGCCATCAGCTCAACTCTCAAACACACTCAGGCACACAAAGAGGAAAAAAATATCATTTATGGATCATTTTAACAATAATCTTAGAGAACTCAGTTGTGAAGAGAAATTCACATATTTATCTCGTCTAACTCCCTCATTTGAAAAAATGGAAAAATGGGATAGAATCTCATTCTAGCCAGCAAATTACAGAAAGCAGAAAAGCAGGAGAAATATTGCAAGTCCACTGTTTATATAAACTTGGAGAATGTCAGTATTAGCCAAATATAATGATTTTTTTTTTCCTAGAAGGAAAGGTTAAATCCACTGAGAGTATTTCAGTAACCTGAAGAGTTAATTATTAATTTCTCATATATTAAAAGTTCTCTTACCTCATAGGGTTGATGTACGTTAGAATTTAAAAATATAATTTCCATGTTGTACTTTGCAGTGTCTGGAACTTAGGAGTTACTCTTTTGCTGCTGCCAATACTCCCAATACTAATAACTACCATTACTAACTCTAACATTATTAGGCATACCTTGCTTTAAACTTAAAATAAAAATTACTTTGGTACAATATTACTAACTAAACTACAGGTCTTACCAGAATCCCATCAATGTGTTCCATAATGTCCTTTTCGGAAACTGCTTTGGTCTGGAACTGACACAGGTCACTTCTCAGACCCAGAACTCATTATACAATTCTAACCAAATGCAAGGAGGACTAGGTCATGAGGAGAGGACATGAATATTTTGTGAGAACAAATAACTTCTGCTTATCATTTTCTTTAGACAATGATGTGCCCAAATAAAATTCACCTCTCCAAAGATTCCAGGCATGCCTTTAGCCAGAGGACTCTGATCCTAACAACCTGTGCAAACTGGGTGTTGCCACACCTGCGAAACCACTTATTTTCACTCTCCTTATCTACTGAGAGTCTCAACAGATGTGACTTTTTGAAAAGGCTTATAGTCAAAGTCCATTTGTATCATTTCCCCCCTCATCAGTTCTCTAGCTCACTCTGGGGCACAAGTTTGTGCTCTCACATATCCTAAAAATAATATGGAGTTACCTAATTGTCTTACCAAAAATTCATAGATGGCCTTTTCCCTGAACTGATCTCTTTACGATGACTTTGAATGAGATGCTTGCCTGCCACGAGACTCCTCTTCTCTTCTGCAAAAAGATATAATGCCTTAGAGGGCTGATATAGGGTTGTATGAAATAGTGTATACACAGCAAAAAGAATGCTTGGGCATAACTTCATACACATTCAAGAAATGAGAAATTCTAATAGTATTACTGTGACAGTTTTTCATGCAGTACCAATTAAGCAGATTATTCAGTAATGTCCTTCTCTGACCTTTAATCTTTTTTTTTGACCTTTAATCTTTTTAAGGTTAGCATGTTAGATGTGGTTAGAAGGTTCAGTTTTCATGTCATTATTAATATTAATAATTAAAATTAAAAATTCATTTTAAGGTGTTTTGCAATCCAATAAAACTAACTGCATGATGGTCTTTTCCTTTGAGAGAAGGAAAAAAATTAAAAAAGGGAAACATAAAAAGTTCAGGATTCAATTCCCTGTGAATATGCGATTTTAATACTACTTTCCTTTGGCTTTGTGTTGTTCTCCTAACAAATAAATTGTGTTTGTTTCTATAATATGACTTCTCACACTGTCTATAGAGAACTGGAAAACTGTTATGTTTTTAATATAGGCTTTTTTGCTCCCCAGAAATTGGGCTAAAAGAAGGTGAGAATCTATCAGAGTTGCCAAAAGAGAAATGTTTGGTGATAAATCATCTATCTGAGCATGTACAATGGATACACAAGATATCTGAAACTGTCAAATTGAATGTAAGTATGATTAGAATAAAGTTGCTCTATGTCAGGGCCTTGCTTAAATAAATGTGACAAGTTCTGACAGAATTTCTGCCTAGTGTGGATGAGTGACTGAGCAAGTAGCGTTGAGTTGGTTTCTGAAATAGTCTTTTCATCAGGAAAATATTAAAAAGTCAAAGTTTCTCTATACTGTCTGAAGACAACAATTTGGAAATGAAAAGCATACTTTTCCAGAAAGCCACACTTTTTTGCAAACTCCAATGGTGTGGTCCACTTGTCATTTTCTTTCATTTCCAGCGGACCTGGTTCTTCATCAGCTCTAGATAAAATGAAACTGTGGTTTTCACAACTACAAGGGAAGGCCAGGCTTGAAGGAAAACTGTACTCTGGTCTTCAGTATCTGGTCATTCTCTCCACCCATCCATTTCCCAAGAGGGCAGCTTTGCCTTCCCAAGATGGCCATGTATCTTCTTACAGAAGAGAAAGTTGCGCTGCCATTATAGTGGCTCTTTATCCCAAATCTATTGAGAACCAACCATGTAACTTGAGTAAGCCTTTTGCTGTCTCTTTGAGGCATTTTACACCATACAAAATAGAATAATGTCAATAATTATTAGATCCATGCTCCATTTTAGGCACCATGATAGACATGGAAAATATTCAAGATACCCTCTCTGTCCCTAACAACATCACAGTCCATTATTTACTGAGCAACTGGAGCCTATTTAAGCAAAAATTTTAAATGTCAAGGATTATGTCAATATAAGGATTCACTGGAATATTTTACCTGCATATATACATACATATATGTAACACAGACACACACATTAAGAATGAGAAGACACAGAGATACTGGTTATAAATCACCTTATAATTATTCTCATTTTTGGTATGATTATATATGAAAATTGATTTTGTACTTATCATGTTTTTCAGGAGCAACATACATTGCTTTTGTAATAAAATAAGCATGTAATCATTATTTCATTTGCATTCAGAAAAAAGTCATTCTTTTACAATTTCTCTTATTATCTGATGCTCATATTCCCTAGTTAATAGAAATATTACCCCTTTCCTCTCTTAAGACTATTTTCCTACAAAGCAAGGGTAAAAAAAATGGAGGAAGGATGTGGCAGAGATTTTATTTCAAAATTGTTTTGGAATTTCTAGGAATTCAGTGAGCAGGTAAGGTAAATTCAGACCAGATGGCTGATGTGAATGAATGGTAGACGCTGTCTTATTCATTCCGAAGATCCTTAAGTCTACACGCATGCCCACCACATAATATGTGCTCAGAAAAATCTTTGCTGCAGCAATGTAACTATGAACTCCCAAACCCACATTTTGGCTTTGACTGGTCAGCAGAATGTTTTTTGAAGTCTTAGTTATCAAAATAATAGGAAACCACAGACTGGGAGAAAATAGTTGCAAAAGATAAATCTGAAAGGACTGTATCCAAATTACACAAATAATGCTTAACTTTCATCAACAAGAAACAACCCAATTTAAAACCCAATTTAAAAATTGGCCAAAGGCTTTAACAGATACCTCACCAAAGATTTACAGATGACAAGCATATGAAAAATGCTTCACATCGTAGGTCATCATGGAAATGTGAATTAACAATGAGATACCTATTAGAATGTCCAAAATCCAAAACACTGACAACACCAAATTCTGAGCAAGAAGTGGAGCAATGGGAACTTTCATTCATCATTGATAGGAATGCAAAATAGTATAGTTACTTTGGAAGACAGTACAGTGGTTTCTTAAAGAACTAAATGTATTCTTATCATACAATTTAGTGATCATACTCCTTGGGATTTACACCAAGCAGATGAAAGCTTATGTCCACACAAAACCTGCACCTAGATGTTTATAGCAGCTTTATCTATAATTGCCAAAACTTGGAAGTAACTAAGATTTTCTTCAGTAGATGAATGGGTAAATAAACCCTAGTACACCCATACAATGGAATACTATTCAATGCTAAAAAAAAAAATGAGCTTCAAGTCACAAAAAGACATTGAAGGGATTTAAATGCATATTATCAAGTGAAAGAGGCCAATCTGAAAAGACTACACATTGAATGATTCCAATTATATGACATTCTGGAAAAGACCGTAAAAAGATCAGTAGTTACAAGGGTTGAGGGGGTAAAAAGGGAGGGATGAAAAAGAAGATCATAAAGGCCTTTTAGAGCAGTAAAACTACGTGGTATGATTATATAAAGACAGATACATGTCATTATGTATTTGTATAAATTCAAAGAATGTACAACAGTGAACTCCAATAGAAAGTATGGACTTTGTGCAATTATGCCACATCAAAGCAGGTTCACAAACTGTGATAAATTCAGTTCTCTGGTCGGGGGTGTTGATAATGCAGGCAACTATGCATGTTTGAAGGTAGAGGGTATATGTGAGATCTCTCAGTTTTGCTATGAACCTAAAATTGATCTAAAAATAGTCCTAAGCTAGTTTTGAAGGTTCAAAACTTTACAATCAAAATCAATACAAACACTTTATTAAAAAAGCCCCTGAACTGGATAAGAATAGGTTTCCATCTCTATTTTCTTGTTTTTTTTTTTTTAAATCCTATTTTTATTTTTATTTATTATTATTTTTTTAAATATTTTATTTATTTATTTGTCAGAGAGAGAGCAAGTGAGAGCGAGCACAGGCAGACAGAGTGGCAGGCAGAGTCAGAGGGAGAAGCAGGCTCCCTGCGGGACAAGGAGCCCGATGTGGGACTCGATCCCATGATGCTGGGATCATGACCTGAGCTGAAGGCAGTTGCTCAACCAACTGAGCCACCCAGGCGTCCCTCCATCTCTATTTTCTTTATGAAATATCTCTCCAGTCATCTGGATCCACTGAAAGCAAAAGACAATCTTTTGGTTGTGACAGATAATTTATATTAGCTATCTGTGGCTGTGTAACAAATTTCCCCAGACCTTAGTAGCTTAAAACAACACACTTTTAAAATCTCACAGCTCAACAGGCTGTTGGCAGGCCTCAGTTCCTCATTGGCTGTTTGCCGGAGACTTTGGTTCCATGTCATGTGGGCTCTTCTACAAGGTTGGTTACAACATGACAGTTTGCTTCCCCAGAGAAAGTGACCCAAGAAAGAAGTTCGAAAGCCTTTGTGGATAACCTCAGAGTCACACACCAGTAACTATTATATTCATGAGAAGCAAAATACTGAGTCAAGATCAATTCAAGGACAAGTATCAAACAATTAATGGACATATTTTTTTAAAACCATTACAGATGGACTTAATCCTGGGGGAGGAGTCAGGATCCTAAGTTTGGTTTTGGAAGTAACTAACTTACCCATTCTCTTGCCAGGGCCAGGATCAGTTATATTCTAACTCAATTAATGTTGCTGAAATATATGTCCCAGCACCCAACAGATAAGTCTGCCTTTTGGAAGGGCCTGGTGAGTACTGACATGGATTCAAGAGTCCAAAGAGACCAGTTTTCATTTTCTTAGATGGTTTCACTAGCACTCATGCAATCCAAAAATATGATGAGATTGTTTTTCAGTCCTTTATTTGTTCATCCTTGCCTTTCCCAAGTGGCGTTTTTTGATTCTCCCAGAGGAAACCGAGGTGCTCAGGAAGAAACAGAAACCAGAGATAACACTGTAGCTCCTGGTCTCAAAGGCAGAAGGAAAACTAGACTTATTACATAAGAATGCCTTTTTTAAATATACATATTTCTCTCTATATCAGTATGTGAAAACATTCATAGTAAAAACTCCTGCTTTAATGAGATCTTACAAAAATTGCACATGGAGGGGCACCTCGGTGGCTCAGTGGGGTAAGCCTCTGCCTTCGGCCCAGGTCATGATCCCAGGGTCCTGGGATCGAGCCCTACGTCGGGCTCTCTCCTTGGCGGGGAGCCTACTTCTCCCTCTCTCTCTGCCTGCCTCTCTGCCTACTTGTGACCTCTCTGTCTCTCTCTGTCAAATAAACAAATAAAATCTTTAAAAAAAAAATTGCACATGGATTGATCAGGTAAATACTGTGCTTTCTGGGAGATAAAAGTCTAGCTAAGTATCGTACTATTAATATTCCCATTTTATGATGGCATAGCACTTCATAGTTTGTAGATACCTTTGCATGTATGATTTTATTTCAGCTTCATGAAAGATCTATGGGAGATAAAATAGGTATTAATCTTTTCTCTCTCTCTCTCTATATATATATAATATACATATGTATTTATGTATATATTAATCCTTCTAGTATACATATCCATTACATAATGAGAGACAGACAGACAGACTACACCAGAAACCAGGCTTTGGAGGCTACACAGCTGAGTCTCAAAGTTAATACAAAGCTCCTCTGTGAAATAAGAGGAAAGAGGAAAACCCTGTGAAGAATATTAGGCTTGAAGTCACATCAGTGTGGAAAGTTCTTAGCTTTAAAACCAGCATTTCTTCCTGTAATTTCTCCTCTATTTGCTGGGAAACTAATCCTACTTGACTACAGCCAAAAGCATTGTAAAATAAAAAAGAATAAATAAAAAAGTCTATGAATTTATCCCAGTGATTCTTAAATGCTTAAAAGCATCAGAATTACATGAAGGGTTCCCTGAAACTATATGTGGTAGAGGGGTACCCTGTACCAGCTTGTTAGACTGAATAGCTATGGGGTGAAGACCAATAATTTGCATTTCTAACAAGTTCCCAGGATATGCTGATGTTTCTGACTGAAGGGATTTGACTTTAAGAATCCCCAGTCTGTTCTTTTTTTTTTTTTTTAAAGATTATTTATTTATTTATTTGACAGACAGAGATCACAAGTAGGCAGAGAGGCAGGCAGAGAGAGAGGAGGAAGCAGGCTCCCTGCTGAGCAGAGAGCCCGCCGCGGGACTTGATCCCAGGACCCTGAGATCATGACCTGAGCCGAAGGCAGCGGCTTAACCCACTGAGCCACCCAGGTGCCCCCCCCCCCCCCAGTCTGTTCTATTAATTTCTACTCTCACCCTCCTTGAGTCCTCTTCTGGCCTACCCTGCCATTGAGCTTCGGTGAATTGTCCTCTGGTATCTTCAGTGCCGGCCCTACTTAGAGTGACCTTTATTTTTTATCATCTCAACTGGACACTCTTGAGAGGGAAGGAGACACAAGTAATAAATATGTTGATATTATCTGGGTAAATAGGAACACTTATCCACACCCTAAAATTTATTTATAAAAATGAATCATGCTGTGTTTTCTGAGAAAGTTATGAAATCTCTTTAGACCCTATCTTCCATATGTATGGTTGGGATAATAACACCAACCTCTTGGTATGTTGTGAAAACTTAAGAAAATGCACACTAGTTTCTTGTACATTCTGGTAGTTTCTCTGAGCTTTTCAAGATGAAAGAATGGATTTAATGGATTTCAAGATGAAAGACTGGATGAAAGAATGGATTTGAGCTGCTGGCTGAAGACAGCTGGCAAAGCTTCCAGGCCTTAGGAGAATACCTCAGTTGAAGCAGGCTGCTCATCCACGGTCATGCCTCCCTAGGGTAGTCTGCATCAGTGATGGATCAACATGGGTATATAGGCCCAATCCTTTTTCCCAGTTTAAGGGCAACTCCTAAAGGCCATCTCAGGGCTAAACAGGCCTCCTATTTTGGTGGAGGCATATGCTGAAACTGCATCATATCTCAAATTTTTTCTCCACCTCAATTTGCCTTTTTCCTTTGCATAAGTACTAATTCAAATTAATGTTTGGCCTCCTAAACTCCATTTCAGAGTTGCTTTCTAGAACTCAAACTGTAGCATACATAGTAAGCATTCAGTAAGTAGGAGTTATTAGTATTACTACTAGTAGTGTTACAACAACCACAACTACTACTTTCCCCATTAACTGTCCATGCAGTTAATTAATTAGATATTATCCTAATTATTATTAGATTATTAGATATTATACTACCATTCCATCTACAACAACTACCAAAATTACTACTCTAAATTCTATAGCTAAAAAGCCATTATTCGTAGTGTTTATATACTAACCTTACACTTTATAGGTAGTGATAAATGTTTCATATTAAAGTATAATTAGAGCATGCCCTCACTAGGAGGCTGTGCCCACACAGTGACACTACAAGACTGATACAGTGGTTAACAGTTGGGCAGTTCTTTAACCTGTATTTAATTGATACTCACTGTTACGCCTGGAAGTGACTACTACTAGTTTCCACATTCTGCTTTTAGAATGACATATATATTCAGCGTGGAATACAGTGTATGTATGTGTGCAGGTTTGTGTATGTGTGCACACACATATAAACACTATGTCATATGTTGAACAACTTTCAGCACCTCCAGTTATAAAAGCAAAAATGTCTCCAGATATTCCAAAATGTTCCATGGAAGTAGGGGTAAATTTGCTCCAAATCAGGAATCATTGATTGAAACGGTAAAGGGAAAAATGAGCATTTCCAATGATGCAAACACACCACCAATAATCCAAATAATTTCTTTCTATCCCAAGCAGTAGAGTAAGGCCAGAAATCTGGTTATCTAGCCCCCATTCAATCATTAACAACTATGTATCAAATTAATGCCCAGGGTATTTCCTGTCACTACGCTATGTCTGCAAAACATGGTTCCTAACTTCAAGGAGCATCCAGTCAAATGGGAAGGATGGACACTGATGTTATAATCAGACAAATCAAGATATAATTACAAACTAGGGGGAAATTTAGGTAAGAAAATGAAGGCTTCCATGAGAGGGGAGGAGATGGAGGTCTGTCCTAGAGTTAGAATCAAAGAAGGACTCCCTACAATAGCAGTGTTGTAACCAATATCCGAAGACCCAATATTTAGCCAGACACTTCACTCTCCATCTGTTTAATGTCCATACATTGTTCTAAATTGTTCTGTCCACAGACATATTAATCCTTCCTTCATCAATTCTTTCTTTAGCCATTTCAGAGTGAGCCTTTCTCAGTTTGTTTTATTTCATTTTTAGAATTTTTTTAAACATATGCCCTGGCTTCTTTAGAATCATTAAAATGCCATGCTTTCCTTTATTGTTACTGAATACGTGCTAATACTATTTCTAAAAAGAAGTCAAAGCAATCATAGTATTGACTCTGCCTATGAAAACTATATTCCTCCCCTTCCCTCTGAATATAATTCTATCCAGGGCTTTTCTCTATAAAGTTCTTAATTTTTCCTCTTTCTTACTATACATATAGCTATATGTATAATAGAAAACAGGCATGGAATAGAGGAAGGTACTCTTGTCTCCCTCTATAGATGGGAGAAAAAAAAATTTCTTACAGCTTTGTAACTAGACCTAAAATGTACCACATTCGTACTTTAGTTTAGTCCTAAGGGCCCTAATGAGGCACAAATTTGACAGATGGGGTGACACATTGGAACTGTTAACATTCATTACCAAGAAAATTGCCATGAATTATGTCAACTCAGCAGCGAGCAAAGAATAGTACCCTGAGATAATAGGACAGAGGAGAGAGTCACCTCAGTGCAGGTGGTAGGAGTATCAGAGACAGGCCCTGGCCATCAGGAAAGGCAGATGGGGTCAAGCAGTATACCTGCAAATTTCTCATCTGGAGGGATAGGGCAGAGGAGAGTCATACAAATGGCGGAGAAAGGCACAGAAAATAAAGGTATTGGTACAGACCCCAAAGTTGAGATCGTCACATTTAAGAGTAACTGACCACATTTTTGTGTAGCTGTGAAGCTATTTAATTTTTGTTTTACTATTTTATATATATATGTATATGTATATATATAAATATAAATTATTTACTATAAATAACAAACTATTTAATTTTTGCTTTACTTCTTTCCTAGACATACTGTATTCATTTAAAAATAGACACGTATTGGGCAGTACCCTTTTTATTACTACTTTCATTGTGAGTTATCTCAGGACAGGGATGTCAGGGCATAAATTTCTGCTGCTTACTAACTCAGTGCTGCCAACACCCAGTTAATGAACCAGTGATTGCAACTCAAATGAGGTACACCAGTCAAGAGAGTTGGGTAAATGGCATGTCTAAAAACTGAGAGCACCGTGGCCTTAGCGGCAACAACTTTCACCATAGGTTCCAATCGACATAATTGTTAGTCACTGATGCTTTTATCTCAAAGGCTCCTTAGAGTGTGTACAGTTTGGTAGATAGATCCTAAGTCCTGTGGTGGCCCATACCTTCTCTCAAAAGTGACTTTCTATTCAATGTTCTTATGCAACTGACTAATATCCCCATAGGAAGTACCAACTAATTCCAATACCAAATAGGCCTATTAAATGTACGGATGCTTATTTCAGTTTGTTGCAATTTTTAAGCTTAATCTCAAACTTTAACTGGTTTGGGAATTTTCCTCTGAGCACTAGCCTGTATGGTTCCAAGAACTCCACTTAAGTGACTGGTTCCTCTAACTTGTCAGTATTAATCTTCCAGACCTAGTTACTCCAATTTGAAACATTTTAACTAAGGCAGCCTAGACTCTGTCTTTAACCCTTCCAACAATGTCGTCAGTATGATGGTACCTAGACACTTCTGGTAGGATCTTAATCTTTTCTACACTTGTGCCTTTTGGAGACAAGTCATGGGGGAGTAGATGGCTGTGAGGGAGCCCAGTAAAATTATGTCGTAACAGAAGCCATGAAAAGGCAAATTGATTTTGATCATCTGGATGCACTGGGTGCTTGAGAAGGCATTAGGAATGCCCACAACTGTGTACCGATAGCTTCAGTCTGTACAAAGGACTCAGATTGTTCTATCTGGAACTTCAACAGCAAGAGGGATTACGGCCACATTGAGTTTACTACAGTAACCCAAAGAGAAGCAAGTACTAGTCTTCGCTGGTCACGCAAGGTTATTGTAAGTTGACAATGTTTCTTTAAGCAGCTCTTCCTCAACTAGCACCTTGATCAACACCATGATTTCCTCCCACTCATGCCCCTCTGGTTATCCTATACTGTTTCACAGCGACCAGATGACTAGACAGGGGAAGACTTATGGGCCCCCAGTTATGAAATCTTCTACTACCCCTGCTCTCATTTTGTTATTTCCCCATTAAGAACACTTCTTATAATCAAGAACAGACTGCACACCCTTAACATGTCTAAATGCCACGATATATTCAATATTATCAGTCACTAATTGTGTACTGCCACAAAGGGATCCACCCACAAAGTTAATGAACTTACTGTCCAATCATAGTTTTCTCAAATTAAGTATTATTATTATTTTTAATCAAATCATAGGTGTTTCCCAGCATCACAGGACTAAATAAAAAGGTTTGGCAACCTTTGTTGCCATAAAATCCCCAACACATCTTCACCAGTGAATAAGGCCTCTAGTCCTCTTTTGGTAACCTTAGTCTCTATCCCAGTCCTGTTTGCTTTTAAAAAGGGTAAAATCTAGGTAGAGGGTAGAGAGGTGACATCAAAAACAACAGGTCAATGCTGGTCTGAATAGCACGTATCTCAGTCAAAGGGGTTCAAGATCTTCCTGGCTCACCTCCTGTTTGCCCACAGGAAATGGCAAAGCTAGCTCGGATTTTCTTTTGCTACTTCCCAGATCTTCAAGTTGTGTGTCCTTCTCATGACTTGAAATTGAGGGATAATATAATCTATTAGGTGACTATCTCATTATCTAGAGGTTCATGGTCTCTATTTTTAGTCCAGGCTGAAGCTATAGTGGTTCTAAGGGAGGTTCTATCTTCTCTTACAAGTTTCCATGGGTACTTATCACAGAATGAAAACACATCCTAGGCAGGCCACTGTTTCATATATATGTGAAAACTCATTCTAATAAGTCCTGATTTGTCTTTGCAGGTTCCTCGTCTGTGTCCATGTCACTGAGTAAGGCAGTTGTGTCCAGGGTGGCATGGAACATAGGGCTGATCATTAACTAAGAGAATTCTATTTCTTCTTATTCAGCAAACTTAGTTGTAGCTCCCACATCTGCAAACGAGAAAGAGTCACATTTCTGTAGTCTCATGAAGCTTTTGCCCAGACTGATCTGTAGTTTCTCTCCTTTAGTACTAAAAGCACAGACAATAACTAACTCTCTGAAAAACTAATTGCTTTAACAAACTCCAGGAAGTATCTCATCTTTAGGCAACTACTAGTTGGAGGAAAGTGCTCCTGATTTGCCATTGGTGCAGAAGAGTGAGCAACAACCGCCATACTCTCTCATTAGCATCAGCCTCCTACCTACTTTATTTCTAATTCTAAACACCAAGGCAACTCATCAGTCATCTCAGCGATGATTATTCAGAACAGATTGTCTCCATTGTTACTGAACACTCCAGCAACGAAATCCACTTCTACCCAACACAGTACTGTACCTGACCAATGAACACAAAGGACTCCAGTTGTCATTCTTCCAAAAGAGCATTGTGACTTTACTAGCCAAGGCCGGGAACAAATTTTTCAAGAATGCTGACAAATTGAACTAGTAAAGAAAATATAAGTCTAGATTCACAATTTATTACTTGTAAATAAGTAAAATCAAGCAAAAACAAGATCAGCAATGATGTGAGTTCCCCATGTCACAGGATGACACTGAAGCAAAAGGGACCAGATGACATGCAAATGAGTTATGAGACACCTTGTTTCTGAGGAGCCAATTACATACTTCAATTAAGCAATTTCATAATCTGCAGCTATAACCTAAGAGGGGACAAGGCAGAAAGCTCCTTATCCTATCAGTATTAGAGAGATGAGAAACTGCCCCATGAAAACATCTCTCAAGATAAGGAATTAAGTGACAAATTGCCTTGCAGCAGCTCCTCACAAAACTGTTTATCTTTACTGATGTTGGAAGCTCAGAGGGCATTCTGATAAGGCTTATGTCAGTTGTGGTTGAGTCTTGTCTATGTGGCTTATATTATACAAGGTCATGAGAGCACCAGCACAAGACAGTTCTCCTCTACCTAACACTAAGTAAGTTGGTCCAGGTTCTAGGAAACCCATCATGAAACCACGCCTGACTCAGTTTTTCTTTGTAAGGGCTCATAGCTTCATGCCCAGAGTATGTCTAGTGAGATGAAAGGCAAAGTATGATCGTAAGAGAATGTTTCAATCTCCAGTTTCTAATCAGAACAGTATATTTCATAGGTGATTTCTCAAAGTATCCCAATTATGTAGCATGTTAGATATTAATGTGTATAACCCAAACATAGAAAGGCAAAAGAGTAATTTATTGGAAAAAGTTGTCTTATATTCTCATTATTCTTATCAGAAAGAAATTAGTTTCAGCTATTTTAATTACAATGTGTTCTGAGAAGAGTTTTTAAAAGGTATCTGCTCCAAACATTTTGCCATCTGGAAAAAGTTCCCTGTCCTACTGTTATTCAAGAAGAAAAATTATGAACCAAGTTATCATCATGTTCTTTATTTTGTCTATATTTTCACAAAGAAACTTTGCTGACAGGCATATTTTTCCCTCTAGAAATGTAATTTATTTGAAGAGAATATCTGGTGTCTTCACAGAATTCAACAATGAACTAATGACAATCTAGCTTTTGAGACAGCTCGTGCCTGAGGTAGTATAATGACTTTATTAACTAATTCTTCTTCAGGAGTTTTTAAGCTGTAGCCCAGGATTATGCTGAATTGTGGCCAAGAATTAGTTATGAATAATCCAGCAAATAGAACACTTACATCAGTATTTACCACTCTCTGATTTTCTAATAGATGAAGAGTTTCTCAAGTAGTATACCACAGATGCTACCCAAAATGATAGTGTTAACATGGAATCATATGATAAATATTGACATACATTTATTTCATGGTCATCTTTATGGTGTTGAAATTCTTTTCAAAACAGGTTAAAATACTAAGTTTAAACAATTTATCAACCTATGCAGATAAAAAAAAATTCCATAAGTGTGTTAAGATGTAATTGGTGTCTGAAGACACAGAGATACAAAGAGAAACCAACCTGGTGTGGCAGAGTGCACATTTGGCCACCACTATTCCCCTTTCCCTGTACTCACACTCTTACTTGTGATTTTGCAGTTCTTCCCACTTGTCTAACTTTTGCATTTTTCTTATGGTATTTCTTTGTCCAACAGAAAAAGACATAAGGGCAGGGTACGTACACTGAGACTAAGGCTCATGAGAACTTGTTGGTTTTCATTCATTCCGCATGCTTACCATCAACATGAGAAAAAACATGTATTAGTTAGTGTGATGGGTTAAGAGGATACGAGTCACATAGAAGAAAACCAGCTCAGCTGAAACAGTCTAGATCTCTCTAAACACAGACAAGATACAGATGCATGAGAAATAATAAATATATTTTGAACCACTGAGTTTGGAGATGGTTTGGAAATCAGCAATAGCTTAACTAATCATGTAGAAAAGAGTAAAAACAAAAACAAAAACAAAAACCTGTGTTTCTCCTAACCATTTTGTAATAACTTCTGTAATAACTTCCCAAACACAGTTTCATATATACTATTCCAATGATTCTTCTCAATAATGCCATGTAGGCAGCAGATCCAATACCACAGTCATTCCACAGATGAGGAAATTAAAGTTTTGCCAAATTCATTGCATTTCTTTTGATTACTCTTATGACACCATTATAGAAGAAAAAAATGGTTTTAACCTAAATTAGGACCCTGAATTAATTCATTATCATTAGGAATATATCATTGGGAAGTAAACGTTAAGTATGATATTTTCCCTTGTCAAATGATTTTTTTTTTCCAGAAATCCCATTCAGAGAGATGAGTCCATCTTGGTCTGGAAAGTAATAGAAATTATTTATTCATTACCCTAGTTATAAGCATTTAAATTCCTCCCACTAAAAAATTTCATATAATAATATACTATTGTAAATAGCTAAAAAGAACCTGTGTGAATATATAGTAATTTCCAAGAAACTGTGTTAAATTAAAATAAAATTTCAGGACAATATGTATGGACTGGTAACATTTATATAAAAAGTACTATATATTTACTAGGTTTACTTATATAAATGAATGTAATGCATGAGTATAAATATAAATTTAAAAAATGGCTAGAAGTTTTTCACCAAATGATTGACAAGTAGTTACCTCAAGGTGAAGAGAGGTGCTTAATATTGTAAATAATGGGGGAAGTAAAATGTAGCTCTGGAAACAAATTAAAATTCTTATAAGGATAATCTATTTATCTTTTACTTGTGAAACAAAATACTAACACAAAATGGGAAACTATTTGGAGGACCACTGAACTATCTGAAGTCAAATGAATGGTTCTACATTTGGATCTAAACTGCTTCTATAATATTGCAGATTCACTAGGTTAAAATAGTTGAAAATCATGTGCCAAAAGGGGGAACAGAAAATCTGAAAAATTTCCAGTATTAATGGTCATTAAGAGACAAGAAGTCTCCATTATTTAGACAAACACACCCTTTGCTTCCTCAGACACAGAGATACAAATTTATTGTCTTTTCTGATTGGATATTTTAATTCTCTCTCACATAATGACTTCAACACTTCAAGGGGAAATATGCAAAATTAATGTTAATTTTTAAAAAACACTCTAGTGATATTTTGTATATCACTTGTGTCAAAGAAAGCCTATAGTAATATCTCACTTTTTCACAAAGATTATTTATTTATTTGAGAGAGAGAGACTACAAGAGAGAGCACACTGGTGGGGAGGAGTGGAGGACGAAGGAGAAGCAGACTCCCCACTGAACAGGGAGCCAGATGTGGGGCTCAATCCCAGGACTCTGGGATCATGACCTGACCCAAAGACAGAGGTTTACCTACTGAAACACCCAGGCACCCCTCTAATATCTCACTTCTAATTCACAAAATATGAGTTTTTGTAAGCAGATCAACTCGGCTCCATTACTGTCTTCTCCTTGCCATGAACATTCCATTGATGAATCATGAATGAAGGCAGCAAAGGGAGAAGTGGGGAGATTTAATACAATTGCTAGATGAATATCTCAAGCAATTTTGAAAAGACTACTATAACCATTTTTCTTCTTCTCTGTTCTAGTTTTTAGTCTTTTTTTTTTTCCTTTCTTTTCTTAAAGAGAGATCACAAGTAGGCAGAGAGGCAGGCAGATAGAAAGAGGCTGATGTGGGGCTAGATCCCAGGACCCTGAGATCATGACCTGAGCCAAAGGCAGAGGCTTACCCCACTGAGCCACCCAGGCGCCCAGTTTTCTTTCTTTCTTTCTTCTTTTTTTTTTTTTTGGTCTCCAATTCCCCACTTCCACTGTATTTGTCTCTGAACATATCTAATGAATAATTTAATAAATAAGGAAGGTGACATTGGGAGCAAGAAATAGCCAAAACTAACTCTTGAAGTCAGAGAATAAAAAAAGCAAGGACAACAGAAACCACTGAGATAGGTAGGTGGCTCAATGGAAAGTACCATTCTCCTTTGCTTCTCTATTATTCTGAATAACTTATTCCTGTTGTTATCTACTTGTTTGATTTGTTGAATAGACTATGCTCCTTTCCTAACTTTAGGCTCCTCCCCCTATAGTCCCAAGTTTTTTTCCTAATATGCCTATTTTTTTTTAACCACACTCTTACTTAAACTGTTTCTCATAAAAGACCCTATTTGTTCCTTATTCAGTGAAGCTGTTATCTCCATTTGATAGCTGAAGATGCTACTTAAAGGGCTCACTCATGGTCACAGGCAGGCTTACGACATGTCCTCCCCTCAGTTGCCAAAATGACTTTTTAAAATACATACCTGATCTTATAGGTTTTCTTTTTTTATTTCTTTAGTTTGAAAAAGAAAGTTTATCCAAACAGGAACTTAAATCATGATGCTTAGTTCATGTAGTTCATGTGCATGATTAGTTAAACGGGCATTTTGATCCATTTTGAAATTGTTCAAACAAGCCGAGGGTTATAGCTATCATTTGAAGATACTACACGTCATTTAATCATGAAAATTCTCTTATTCGAAGGTTTTTTTTTTTTGATGTGTAGTTGACGTACAATATTATATTAATCTTAGGTGTGCAACATAGTGGCTCAGTAGTTATACACATTACTTGATGTTCACCTGTGCCCCTGAGGCTAATAATACATTATATGTTTATAAAAATTTTTTAAAAAAGATTAAAATACAGAACAGAAGTAAATAAATAAATAGGTCATCGCAATGGAAAGTACAGCAGAGGGAATATTATCAATAATATTGTAATAACTGTGTGGTGACAGATAATAACTACATTGGTCTTATAGGTTTTCTATGTAAAGTCTTCCAGTAGTTTTCAGTACTTGTAACATCAAAAAACTCTTAATAACAACAACAATAAGAACACAGAAAACACTGTGCATCCTGTTGGGATCTCTTCCCGCAAACTTCAACCTCATTACCAGCAGTGCCCTACCATTCATTACATAATTTACCTACTATGTCTTCGGTTGCTCAACACTGCAAATTACATTCCTGCCTCAGAGCCTTTGCCCTTGCCTTTTTGTTTGCATGGAATGCCCTCCTTAAATCTCCAGAGAACTTACTGTTCTTATCATTCAGGTCTCAAACTAAGTATTATTTCCTCTAGGGTTTCTTTCTGGATCACCACATTTGGTTACCAGAAATATATGGATTGAGAACAGTGAATTGTTCAGCTCCACACTGGCAATCAGAATATGGATTTTCCAAGAAAGGCAGAGAATTCTAAGCTATTGAAATGAGTCTGCTGCAAAGGTTGGTCAAAAAATTCATCTCAAATTGGGCAAGTTTTTAGCCAGGTGTCAAAATAAATAGTGAGCATGTAATCGGGTAGAGGAAGAAGACTGAACAAAATATGAAGTTAGGTGTAAATAAGCTTTGTGGGAATAAAGAATGTTGAAAGATGTGAGAATAAGTTGAGAAATAGAGGGCATTTGAAGAAGTACTCTGAATCTTTAATGCTGGGCATACGATATGAGATGATCTGATATGTTAAGCAACCAGATTTTTTGGTTTGTTTTTGTTTTTTTTAATTAAGGATTTTATTTATTATTTGACGGACAGAGATCACAAGTAGGCAGAGAAGCAGGCATATAAAGAGGAGGAAGCAGGCTCCCTGCTGAGCAGAGAGCTTGATGTAGGGCTTAATCCCAGGACCCTAGGATCATGACCTGAGCCAAAGGCAAAGGCTTTAACTCACTGAGCCACCCAGGCGCCCCAAGCAACCAGGTTTTTGAAGATACTGTGTCACTGAATGCTTCTGAGAAGAGTAATGAGTTAGCAAAAACCATTTTGAAGAACATTTGCCTTCTCTTTGTGAAATGTAGGAGTTATACTAATTATGGAACACATGCAACAGAAATAATAAATATGTATTTATTAAAACAATGAACCTAGAGTTCAGTTATGTTTAATTTGGCTATTCTAAAATGCCACATACTGTGCTTAAGTCCTTTTGTGAGCATCCTAAATAATATAATTTTCAAATCAGTTTCTATTTTTGTGTTTCTTTTTCATTTTAAGAATTAATATAACATTATGAAATATTGTGGGAAATTAATTAAGATTTCAATGAAAACTTTCCTTTTGAGAAAAATCTGAACTTTTTAAATTAATTTTGATTCTTCTTTATATATAACTTTGGAAAGAGAATTCAGTATATAATCAGAAGATCTATTTTTACATCTCAGTTTTCCCATTTACTAATCCATCTCATTGAATAAAATACATTATTATTTTTTTTAAATCCACAAGCAAATAGGGGCAAATATGTGATAACTCATCATGTTTCTCAAAATCATTTTTTCCATATTATGGGGTATCCCTCAGATGTTTAATATATAGAACAAGTGAAGCATACCAAAGGAAATTACACTGTCTGAGGTTTATATAACAAAGGTTAAGGAGTGTCTATACCATACTGACACCTCATTAAATCTTGAGATAAAGTTGGGATTAAGAATATGCCTAGCCATCAAGAAAATTGTAGACGAATAAAAATATTTTCTTTAGTCCAGCTATATGCCATCCACTCTATAGCTATTAACATACTATTTATTTCTGACTACTTAAAGCTATTTTTTAAAGTCATGGAATGAGCTTCACATAAATTAGCTGTTGATAATATTGTTAAAATATTTTAACAAGGAGGCTATTAGACTGGGATAATTCTAATGCCTTGGTAACTAACCTATGTAAACAAACCAAACCCTAAGCCTGAATCAATGCACTTAAATCTGAGAAAATAAAACTCAAGAACGAATAATCACAAACAACATACAGGCTTACAAATCAGGCACTGTTCAAGCTTAACCAATCAACTAATTTATTTGCCTTGCTGCAGTGTTGCCTCTACCAAAACCTTATTCCTAACTCCTGTCAGTGGAGCAAGCACATCTAGCCATCTTTATTTTTGGTGCTGCTTAATTCAAATCAGTGCAGGTTCAAATAAGGTCTTGAAAAATTTAATATGCTTCAGCTTATCTTTTAACAATGGTAACAGAGACTAGAATTGTACTTCTAGAAAGTCAGATGGTTTCTTTTCATTCTAGGTTAATTGGTCTATTATAAACGCCATATTTGACAAGAATAAGACATACTCCAATTCTTTGCTTCCTGGGTTTTGAACTTATATTTTTTTCTTAACCCACTTAGTTTTATTCTCAGAAATCATCCCATTCTCCTTTTGTCTATAATATATTTTCTGGGGACTCAAATGGTACAAAGTAGTATTTCTTTCTCCACTATCATGGTGATCAAATGATAAATCATAGAGCTAGGTTCACCAAATTCTGAAAGCGATTTCACAGTTTATAGGAGAGTGATAAATGAAAATTTTATAAAAGGTTAGTCAATACCTCAGTTCAGCTGTAACATTGGTCATTATGGATACTTGCCAGATATAATCATGCTCGTGACTCTGGGTTTTTTTTTTTGTTTTTTTTTTTTTACGTTTCTCAGCAAGGGAAAAGTGTTGTGAGTTTTGCCTGACACACGTCTATAGGTACCAGCTAGTTTTTCTCTTTATAGGGACAGGTTGGTTCAGCTTAAAACCCCAGAGGATTTCTATAATATTTAAATATGTGAGGTAGAAAGATAATAATTCCTCTTTTATCCCGCATGACATATACCGGTAGTTATTTTGAAAAGGTTATTGTTTCTCAGAAATGTTTTAAATAGATGACAGTCCAGGGCTCTTTCTGGAAGAAAGCAACATCACTGGGAAATAACTCAAGTTGGGTTCTAAAACACAAAGTGACTTTACATGCCTTAAAACCTGTCAGTTCATGTTTCATTACTACAGGGCGGGGGTGGAGAATATTGTGGATCATTGGTTTTCCAAGTGTAGTGGAGAAAGCAGCATCAGAATCACCTAGTATGTTCTTAGAACTGCAACTTATCTGAGGGCTCTTTGCTCTGTGGGGAGCCTGCTTCCTCCTCTCTCTCTACCTGCCTCTCTGCCTGATTGTGATCTCTGTCTGTCAAATAAATTTTAAAAATCTTTAAAAAACAACAAAAAAAGAAATGCAACTTATCCGGCTCCACCTCAGATTTATGAGTCAGAAACTCTGTAGGTGGCCAGTCTGGGTTTTAACAGGACCACTGTTCCGTCTAGCACCATGATACTCAAGTATTGCCAGAAAACTAACAACATCAGAATCCCATGGTAACTTGTTAGATCAATAGAATTTGGGTCCCTTCCCAATCCTACTGATTCAGAATCTACATTTTAATATGATTGCCAAGTTACCTACTTGTATATATGTGTTGGAAAAGCATTACTTTACAAATTTGACAAATGTGTGGGGTGCATATTTCACTATTTCTGCATTGGTTACAAGGTAAGTTCACTCTTTTACACTGTTACTAGAGGACAATCAAAAAAAAAAAAAAGATCTTTCTCAAGACAATTCTGTCTTAAGCAGTATTCATCCATCCATTCATTCATTCAACAAGTATTTCTTGAGCACATACCATGTACTCGGCATGTTAATAAATACCAGTTTTAGGAACAGCGCACAAGAGAAAATGAGCTTACAATATCAAAGTAATCAGCACCGATATAGGAATTGAAGCCCATTTGCTATCCTTGTTGTAAATGAAATTAAGAAATCCTGAGAAATAAATTATCAACTAAATAGTCATTATTATAGTTTTATTGATTAATGCTCATTGATGTTTATTTGTACTTTCACATCTATGGCACAAAATATTCTAAATATCAATCTTGCATGCTCTGGACTACAATTATAATTTTAGTACCTAATTTGCATCACGTAATATATGAGGTAGAAAGAAAATGCAAACTAGGGCACCTGGGTGGCTGTTAAGTGACTACCTTTGGCTCAGGTCATGATCTTGGAGTCCTGGGATCTAGCCCTGCATTGGGCTCTCTGCTCAGTGGGGAGCCTGCTTCTTCCTCTCCCACTCCCCCTGCTTGTGTTCTCTCTCTCACTGTCTCTTTATCTCTCTCTCTCTGTCAAATAAATAAATAAAATCTTTAAAAAAAATGCAAGCTAGTACTGTATACATATGGAGAGGCTACAAGAGAAGCAGCACCAAAAATTATTGACTAACTCCTTACTTAGGGGTAGGGAATGAGTTTTATGGATTCATGTTTCTGTGACTCTTTAACAAAAAATCTAATTATGAAATTTTAACTTAAAGCCAATCTAAATTAAGTATTTGGCACTATATGTGTGTTGTAGCGAGTCTCTATGATAAAAATTATTCACAGAAAAAATTCTATAAATTCATTTTATGTATATACCTATAATTATATTATTTTTATATTTAAGTTATAGTTAAGTTTAGTTGTATAGATTTAATATTTAAATAATTTATTTACCTTATAGTGAGGGAAAAATCACTATGAAAGAATGATGGGACATCTCAGTAAAAGGATTTGAATGTAACTTCTTATGGGGTTTGGGATTGTGCTGGTTGAGTCTATGACAAAATTAAGGTTAAATTTATTCCTAGGTGTTTTATTCTTTTTGATGCAACTGTAAATTGGATTTAAATTTTTTTTCTTTCTGATAGTTGTCAGTATACAGAAACAAAACAGATTTTGTATGTTGATTTTGTACTCTTTAAAGTTTTTTAAAGTTTTGCAACTTTATTGAACTCAGTTATTAGTTCTAACAGATTTTTGGTGGAGTCTTTAGGATTTTCTATACATAAACTCGTGTCATCCACAAATGCAGATTTTTAATAATATGAATTTTTAAAAAAAAATTCTTGTTAATAAATATTTTACCATAAGATGTATTAGGAAAATGCATAACTAGTATTTATATGACAGTGAATAAAGCTTCTTTTTAGAAATAAATGTATGCACAGTGAATTTAGTTAAGAAAAGTATTCAGTAATTTGATAATACTGAATAATAATATTGTATAATATTTGAGAACTTAAATCCTGAGGCCAGATTCTAGTATAAATTCTGGCTCTGCCATTTAATTACTTTGGGTCTTAACTTGTAAGAAGTGGGGATGCTAATATTTACCTACAGGACTACTGGACCATTAAATTTATTAATACAGATAATGCTCAGAATATTGATAGAAATGGTATAGCCACAGTGTATTAATGTTAACTATTTGCAGTGTTAATGATACCTACATAAAGTATGAAGGTTGTACACAAACAAATGAAGTCTGAGAAAAACTGAAGCCAAGCACTTTGCTGCTGTAGGAGAGAGTTGCCCCAAGAAACCTAGAGAGTAAGCATTACAGCATAAAAAATATTAGCGAAATAAGTCAAGCAGAGAAAGACAACTATCATATGATCTCCCTGATATGAGGAAGTGGTGATGCAACATGGAGGCTTAAGTGGGTAGAAGAATAAATGAAACAAGATGGGATTGGGAGGGAGACAAACCATAAGTGACTCTTAATCTCACAACAAACTGAGGGTTGCCGGGGGGGAGGGGGTTTGGGAGAAGGG